>NC_091175.1:43273274-43573274 GCF_040958095.1 Procambarus clarkii
TGCGTGCATACTGTGTATATTTTGTGCGTGTGTGAGTATACCCACCCAGTGAGTATACTCACCCAGTGAGTATACTCACCCAGTGAGTATACTCACCAGTGAGTACACTCACCAATGAGTATACTCACCAATGAGTATACTCACCCAGTGAGTATACTCACCAATGAGTAAACTCACCCAGTGAGTATACTCACCCAGTGAGTATACTCACCAATGAGTATACTCACCCAGTGAGTATACTCACCAATGAGTATACTCACCAATGAGTATACTCACCCAGTGAGTATACTCACCAATGAGTATACTCACCAATGAGTATACTCACCAGTGAGTATACTCACCAATGAGTATACTCACCAATGAGTATACTCACCCAGTGAGTATACTCACCCAGTGAATAAACTCACCAATGAGTATACTCACCCAGTGAGTATTACTCAGCAGTGAGTATAACTGTTCTGCTTTAGCTCCAGATCCCTGTCTGTTATTGTGTCGCTTGTCTGTGGGAGTGTCGACACTGTCCCTTCCTGGAACACTTGGAACAGTAACTGGAATGCTTGAAACGGTAACTGGAACGCATGGAACAATTACTGGAACGCCTGGAACAGTTACTGGAAGGCCTGGAACTGTTACTGGAAGGCCTGGAACTGTTACTGGAAGGCCTGGAACTGTTACTGGAAGGCCTGGAACTGTTACTGGAAGCCCTGGAACAGTTACTGGAAGGCCTGGAACTGTTACTGGATAGCCTGGAACTGTTACTGGAAGGCCTGGAACAGTTTCTGGAAGGCCTGGAACAGTTACTGGAAGGCCTGGAACAGTTACTGGAAGGCCTGGAACTATTACTGGAACGCCTGGAACAGACACTGGAAGGCCTGGAACTGTTACTGGAACACCTGGAACTGTTACTGGAACACCTGGAACTGTTACTGGAACACCTGGAACAGTTACTGGAACACCTGGAACTGTTACTGGAACACCTGGAACTGTTACTGGAACACTTGGAACAGTTACTGGAACACCTGGAACGCCTGGAACACCTGGAACTGTTACTGGAACGCCTGGAACAGTTAATGGAACACATGGAACAGTTACTGGAACACCTGGAACTGATACTGGAACACCTGGAACAGTTACTGGAAGGCCTGGAACAGTTTCTGGAACACCTGGAACAGTTACTGGAACACCTGAAAGTTACTGGAACACCTGGAACAGGTACTGAAACATCTAGAACAGTTACTGGAACACCTGGAACTGATACTGGAACACCTGGAACAGTTACTGGAAGGCCTGGAACAGTTTCTGTAACACCAGGAACAGTTACTGGAACACCTGGAACAGTTGCTGGAACACCTGGAACAGTTACTGGAACACCTGGAACAGTTACTGGAACACCTGGAACAGTTACTGGAACACCTGGAACAGTTACTGGAACACCTGGAACAGTTACTGGAACACCTGGAACTGTTACTGGAACGCCTGGAACAGTTACTGGAAGGCCTGGAACTGTTACTGGAAGGCCTGGAACTGTTACTGGAAGGCCTGGAACAGTTACTGGAAGGCCTGGAACTGTTACTTGAAGGCCTGGAACTGTTACTGGAAGGCCTGGAACAGTTACTGGAAGGCCTGGAACAGTTACTGGAAGGCCTGGAACTGTTACTTGAAGGCCTGGAACTGTTACTGGAAGGCCTGGAACTGTTACTGGAAGGCCTGGAACAGTTACTGGAAGGCCTGGAACTGTTACTGGAAGGCCTGGAAGAGTTACTGGAACACCTGGAACAGTTACTAGAAGGCCTGGAACTGTTACTGGAAGGACTTGCTAATGGCTCCCAATTGCTACAAACTGCTCTCGTTCATTACGTCTGGTAATTAAACCATACTAATCAACACTGAATTTTTCATAATATTTGTGTACTCACCTACTCACTTGGAGCCGGTCGGCCAGCACGCGGGACTTGTGATTTCTGCGGTCCTGGGTTCGATCCCAGGCGCCGGCGAGAAACAATGGGCAGAGTTTCTTTCACCCTATGCCCCTGTTACCTAGCAGTAAAATATGTACCTGGGTGTTAATCAGCTGTCACGGGCTGCTTCTTGGGGGTGGAGGCCTGGTCGAGGACCGGGCCGCAGAGACACTAAAAGCCCCGAAATCATCTCAAGATAACCTCTCAAGGTAACCTAGTTGTAATCACCTAGATGTGCTTTTGGGGGGTTGAGCTCTGACTCTTTGGTCCCGCCTTTCAACTGTCAATCAACTGGTGTACAGATTCCTGAGCCTATTGGGATCTATCATATCTACACTTGAAACTGTGTATGGAGTCAGCCTCCACCACATCACTGCCTAATGTATTCCATCTGTTAACTACTCTGACAATGAAAAAGTTCTTTCTAACGTCCCTGTGGCTCATGTGGGTACTCAGCTTCCACCTGTGTCCCCCTATTCGTGTTCCACCTGTGCTAAGGAGTTTATCTTTGTCCACACTGTCAAATCCCACGAGAATTTTGTACGTGGTTATCATGTCTCTCTTTACTCTTCTGTTTTCCAGGAACGCGAAGTTCAGCTCCCTTAGCCTTTCCTCATAGCTCAGACCTCTCAGTTACCGGACACGTCTGGAGGCATACCGCTGAATTTTCTCTTAACTTTGTCTTGTGTTTAACTTATAATGGACTCCAAGCTGGAGCTGTCATACTCCAGGATTAGTCTTACATAAGTGGTATACAGGGTCCTGAATGATTCCTTACACAAGTTTCTAAAAGCAGTTCTTATGTTGATCAGTCTAGAATATGCCGCTGATGTGATGTGGCCTTTTGATGTGGTCCTCTGGGGACAGGTTCGGTGTGATATCAACCACCAGATCTTTCTCTCTATTTGACTCTTGCAGAATTTCACCTCCCAAATGATACCTTGTGTTCAGCCTCGTGCTCTCTTCGCCCAATTTCATTACTTTACACTTTCCTGAGTTGAACTTTAGGAGCCATTTTCTAGACTATTCCTCCAGTTTGTCTAGGTAGTCCTGTAGTCTCTGTCTATCTTCATCCGTCTTGATTCTTCTCATAATTTTTGCATCATCAGCAAACATTGAAAGGAATGAGCCTATGCTCTCTGAAAGATCGTTTACATATATATTAGAAACAGGATGGGTCCAAGTACAGAGCCCTGTGGAACCTCGCTGGTGACATCTCGCCACTCTGATGTCTTCCCCTTCACCGTTACTCGCTGTTTCCTGTTGATTAGATACTCCCTTATCCACTGGAGCACCTAACCTTTTACTCCTGCCTGTTGCTCCAACAATTGTAACAGCCTTTTTTTAAGGGGATCCGAGTCAAGAGCTTTCTGACAGTCCAGGAAAATGCAGTCTGCCCACCCTTCTCTTTCTTGCCTATTTTTTGTTGCCTGGTCATAGAACTCTATTAACCCTGTGAGGCAAGATTTGTCATTTCTGAACCCATGTTGGTGATGTCACAAAGCTATTTCCTTCTAGTTGTTCTAGGAGCCTTTTCCTCGCGGTTTTCTCCATCACCTTGTATGGTATACAAGTTAGGGAAACTGGCCTGTAGTTCGGGGCCTCTTGCCTGTCACTTTTCTTGTATATTGGGACTACATTAGCTGTCTTCCAGCTTTCCGGAAGGTCTCCTGTTTCCAGTGACCTGTTATACACCAGAGAGAGTGGCACACTTAGTGCTTCTGCACCTTCTTTTATTATCCACGGTGAAATTCTGTCAGGCCCAACAACCTTTGTCACATTCAGCTCCAACAGATTCATTTTGACCTCATCACTGGTGAGGTCAAATTCCTCCAAGGTTGCTTGGTTTGCCTCCTCCTCATTTAGTGCAGGGGCTTCTCCTTGTTCTATTGTGAAGACCTCCTGGAATCTCTTGTTGAGTTCTTCACACACCTCCTTGTCATTCTCTGTGTATCTGTTCTCCCGTTTTCTCAGTTTCATCACTTGTTCCTTCACTGCTGTTTTCCTCCTGATGTGGATGTAGAGCAGCTTTGGTTGGGTCTTGGCTTTACTCGCGATGTCATTTTCATTCTGTCTCTCTGCTTTCCTCCTCACTCTGATGTACTCATTCCTGGCCCTCTGGTATGTCTTCCTGCTCTCTGGTGTTCTGTTATTTTTGTAGTTTCTCCATGTTCTTTTACTCAATTGCTACGCTACCTTACATTCCTGAATAAACCATGGATTTTTTTGTTGCCTTTCGTGTTTCTCCTTTTGGACCGGGATAAACCTGTCTGCAACTTCCTGGCACTTCTGGGTGACATAATCCTTCATATCCTGTACAGTCTTTTCTCTAAGTTCTGTTTCCCATGGTATTCCCATTAGGAAGTTCCTCATCTCGTCATATTTTCCTCTCAGGTAATTTAGCCTTTTCCCTTCCAATTCCATCCTTGGATAGGTTATCCTTACCTCCACCAGATACTCAAATGTCAATTCACTGTGGTCACTCATTCTCATGGGGCTTCAAAATTAATTTTCCTTATTTCTGACTCATTCAGGGTGAATATCAGGTCGAGTCTTGCTGGTTTCGTCATTGCCTCTCATTCATGTGGGTCCCTTGACATGCTGGCTCAGAAAGTTCCTTGTTGCCACTTCCAAGAGTTTAGCTCTGTATGTGTCTGCACCACCATGTGGGTCCCCATTCTCCCAGTCTATCTTTCCATGGTTGAAATCGCCCATGATTAAGAGTCTGGAGCCATTCCTGCAAGCAACTGAAGCTGCTTTCTTTTATATTATTGATTGCCATGTTGTTCCTATCAAACTCCTGTCTGGGTCTTCCGTCATTTAGTGGAGGGTTGTAAATGACTGCCACTATTATCTTAGGTCCACCCATTGTCATAGTTCCTGTTATGTAGTCTCTGAATCATTCACAGCCCAGAATTTCCATCTCCATGTGTGTACTCACCTTTTTGTGCCTGTACACACACACACAGAGTGTGTGTGTGTAAGTGTGCGTACATGTATGTGTACGTGCACGTACTCAGGGGGCACAGATGCTGAAGTAAGTAAGTAATTATCAAAAGAAGGCACCAAACCGGGAAGGCTATGTAGCACCATCAAATGTGCGGAATAATCAGAGGGCGCTAAATATCACCAAGGATGCCAATACGAGAACAAAAACTCATAAGGCAAATGATATCAAAAGTATCCGAGTCACCAAGAATTCTATTGAGGGACAGTTGACCGCGAGGGACGGTCGGAAAGCAAGACACACGCTCGTCCTGGAAGTCAGGATATTCAAGAGGATATGCACGACCGTAAGAGGGACAATGCAATTAGGACAATAAGGAGCAGGGCGGCGCTCCATCAAGTGACCATGGGTTAAGTGAATATGGCCAATACGCAACCTTGCCAGAGCCGTTTCCCATCGCCGGTTACGGTGGTAGGAGGACGGCTACGAGGAAACACAACATTTAAGAGTACGTAGTTTTTTTACCAGTAACAGACGACCAAGAAGCCTGCCAACGGGAAAGGATGGAGGAATGGATAACCAGGTAAAAGTCGGAATATGGAATATCTTAACGAGAGATGGGACAAGAGCTTCCTTGGCAGCAGCATCCGCACGCTCATTTAAAGACACACCAATATGGCTGGGAACCCAACAAAACTCAACCGACTTAAATTTACTGTGAACAAGAAACAGCCAATGCTTGATCTCGACAACTACTGGATGAACCGGATTAAAGGACCCGAGAGCCATGAGGGCACTACGAGAGTCAACAACAACTAGAAAGGAAGACTGACAACGAGAAAGCAGGTGACGAAGAGCATAGAGAATAGCATAAAGCTCCGCTGTGAAGATGCTAGTCTCCGAAGGTAAGCGATACATATAAGTGCGATCAGGAAAAACAACAGTAGCCAACACCGTCCGCAGACTTAGACCCATCGGTGAAGAAAGAAACAGAGCGGGAGTGAGAAGAAAAGTGCTCAAGGAAAAGGCGTTTGAGAACCGTAGGAGGGGGTAAAAGCTTTAGTGATGCGGGTCAAGGATGTACAAAACTGCAGAAGGACTCTCCATGGGGGCAAAGAAGGAACAACGCGAGGAGAAACATTAGAAATACGAACGGAAAGAGAATCCTGTAAGCGAGATAACTGGACAGAAAGAGGGAGGTGAAGAGGAACACGAACCGCAGGAGGGGTAAAAGTTAAAGCACGACAGAGGCGAGAGGAAGAATGTTGCAAGGACTGCGCAAGATAGCGAAGACAGTAGCGATCACGGCGGTCCTGGAGAGACAGGAAGCCAGTGTCCACATACAAGCTAAGGATGGGAGTCGAACGAAAGGCACCAGAACTGAGGCGCAACCCAATATGGTGCAAAGCATGAAGACGGCAAAGAGTAGAAGGAGAAGCAGACGAGTAAGCAGGGCAACCATAATCGAGCTTAGACAGGACGAGAGAGGAATGTAAAGCAAGGAGAGTGCGCGTTTTGGCTCCCCAAGAAGTATGGGACAATACCCGAAGAAGGGTAAGGGCCTTAGAGCACTCAACACGGAGGTAAGAGATATGGGGAGACCAAGACAAACGAGTGTCAAGGAATAACCCCTAAAGCTTCGCAGAATCTTTGTACTCAAGGAGATGACCATAAAGTGACAAAGAGGGACGAAGAACGACCCGTTTCCGAATAAAAGTCATGGCACAAGTCTTAGTAGTAGAGAACTTGGCCATGATCGGTGGCCCAAGACGACACGGCATCAATCGCAAGTTGAAGCCGGCGTTGAAGAAGAGGCAAATCATCACCCTGACAGCAAAGGGTAAGATCATCGACATAGAGAGCGGAGAAGACGCCTGAAGGAAGAAAGGAAAGAAGACCATTGAGGGCAACCAGAAAAAGAGTAGCGCCCAGAACACTACCCTGGGGCACACCTTCGTATTGCTGAAAAGAGGGAGAGAGAGCGGTACCAAGCCGCACCCAAAAGGAACGACGAGAGAGGAAGCTGCGGAGAAAGAGAGGGAGATGACCACGAAGGCCAAAAGAATGAAGCTGGGATAGAATATGATATCGCCAAGTGGTGTTGTAAGCCTTTTCTAGGTCAAAAAGGACGGCAACAACGGAGGTCTTCACAGCAAAAGCAGTACGAATATAGACCTCCAAGTTCACCAGGACATCTATCGTGCTGTGGCACTTGCGGAAACCAAATTGAGAAGGGGAGAGGAGGTGATGGTGTTCCAGGAACCACATCAGACGAACGTTAACCATACGTTCAAAGAGTTTGCAGATACAACTTGTGAGGGTAATAGGGCGAAAGTCCTTAGGGGATGTTCCCAGAGACCCTGGTTTGCGAACAGGGAGGACAACGGCATCGAGCCAGTCCTCAGGAACTGACGACGACTCCCAGATCCGATTATACAGACTCAATAAATACTGAGAAGTGCACGGAGGGAGATGGCAAAGCATCTCATAATGAATACCATCGGAGCCCGCCGCCGTAGAACCGCAGATGGCCAGGGTAGAACGAAGTTCAGAGAGAGAGAAGGGATCGTTATAGGTAAGTCGAAGACGAGTGCAGAAATCTAAAGGACGAGACTCAAGGACAGGTTTACGAAGAAGGAAAGATTGGGGAAGTTGAAGACCAGAGCTAACAGAAGAAAAGTGGGAACCCAGTTCGGTAGCGACCTGCAATGGGTCCACCACAAGAGTACCATGGAGGTGAAGGACCGGTGAAACATCGGGAATGAACTTACCTGTTATCTTGCGGATACGCTTCCAGATCTGTGGCAGAGGAGTTTCGGACCTAATGGTGGAGACATAAGATGCCCAACATTCATGTTTAGCCGTACGGATGGCCCTACGGGCCACCGCACTCGCCTTCCGAAAGAAAAGAAAAGAATCGGCCGTCTGCCAACGGCGGTGTCTCTTCCAGGCTGCACGCTTACAGCGGACAGCCCGAGCACAGTCTGCATTCCACCAGAGAACGCACTTTCGTGGACCCCAAGAGGAAGAGCGAGGAATAGAGCAGAGGGCAGCGTCAAAGACAGTGTCATGAAAAAGGAGGAGAGAGCGAGGGAGAGGCAGAAGGGAGAGGTCAGAGAGAGTAGCACTGTGGGTAAAGAGGTACCAGTCGGCTTTCGTAAACTGCCACCTAGGGAAGGAGAGGGGAGGGCGAAAAGAGAAAAAGGTAACAAGGATGGGGAAATGGTTACTGCCATGGAGGTCTTCAAGAACCTGCCACGTGAAATCTAAGTAAAGAGAAGACGAGCAAAGAGAAAGATCAAGACAGGAAAGGGTGCGAGTCCGAGAGTCCAAATGCGTGGGCTCACCAGAATTCAGAAGAGACAGGGAAGAAAGGATAAACGGCTCAAGAAGGTGACCCCGGGTGTTCGTCAGAACATCACCCCAAAGAGAATGACGACAATTGAAATCACCCAGCAAGAGCACAGGTTCCGGCAAGGAGTCCAGTAAGTGTTTCAGATCAGGAAGAGAAAGCGGGACACTCGGGGGGGAGATAAATGGAACAAACAGTGTACCATTTCCCCACAAAGATATGGGCAGCAGAACAATGGAAAGGCAAAGAAAAAAGTAAGGGGACAAAGGGAACATCAGAGCGAATCAAGAGAGCAGTAGAGTTAGGAGCCCCAGCAACAGCTGGGGGGGGGGAGGGGAGAGAAAGGAATAGCCATGAAAGCGACCAGGACGAGCACCAAGCATCGGGTCCTGGAGACAGACACAAAGGGGGTGAAAATCGCGAAATCAGAAGTTGGAGTTCAAGGAAATTGGCGTAATAATCCCGAACGTTCCATTGAAGAATAGACATCTACGAGAAGAGAAAGGACAACAACAGAGAACAAGGAAGAAACAATGGGGAAAGAGCAACATAGCACGTTAAAGAAGATAAGAGTCGGGATCAAGGTCAGCAAAGTCAGGGTTAGGGGGCATGGGTAAACTGAGCAAAGACGGAGGGAAGGAAGTGGGAGAACAGACCAGAGGTGGACAGGCGGGGTCTGGAGGAGGAGGAGGCAACCAAAAGGAGTAGTCAAGGACAGCAGCAGGAAGAGGGGGAGTAGAAAGAGGGGAGCGCACCTCAGCCAGGGCAGCAACCGAGAGGGAAGGGGGGCCAAAGAAACCTCCATAGCAGGAACAGGGGGCGCAACCACCGAAATGGGAGGGGAAGGGGCGATAGAGTCAGAAGTAGGGGTCGAGGAAGAAAGCGAAGCCTTCTTACCCGCCGGGGAGGAGGAAGGAGAGGAGCCAGGCTTACACTTCTGACTTAGAGACAGGTGTCCCAGCAACTACGTACTGGACACCGGATTCCAGTGTCTTAACAGGAGAAGCTGAACGAGAGCACACACGACGGCCGGTAGGAGAGCAATGGACATCAGCCCGCACTGACAGGCGACGGGGAGAGTCAATAGATGTTGGAGAAGGATGGGAAGGAGGATCGGAGGGAGACGAGGAAGAAGACACAGGAGACATGACAGACCGGGCAGAAAGAAGGGGAACCCCAGACAGTGACCCTTCGGGACAGAACTCAAAGGAACAGAGGAAGGAGCAGTGGGCGCATCAGGGTCCAAGGCCCGGAAACGGTTGTGGGTCTGAGGAAGGTGGGAAGGGCGAGTAGAGGAAGAGCGCAACACGCGAGAATAAGGCGGGAGCCGGCGAACCTGGCGCCTCGCCTCAGGAAAAGATAAACGCTCCCGGTGCTTCAAGGTAAGGACGGCTGCCTCAAGCTTGTAATGGATACAGGCACGGGAGAAGGTAGGGTGGGCCTCACCGCAGTTGAGGCAGTGAACCTGGGGAGAAGTGCACTCCGACTTAGAGTGACCTTCGCCCCTACACAAAGGACAGAGAGAGAGACAGTCCCAGAGCAGCGGAGGGCACCATGCCCAAACCTCCAGCACTTGTTACAAAGCCTAGGAGAAAGAATGTACTCCAGGACAGAGCACCTGGTACCAGCAAGAATGACAGAGGATGGAAGGGTCCTACCATCAAAGGTAATCTTCACATCTCGAAGGAGTTGACGGCGACGACCACGAGGGAGACGAGTAAACGAGTCTACCTGGAGGACAGAATGGCCTTGGGCATCAAGGATATGCCGAATATCATCGTGGCAGTCCTGCAGTTTCCGAACACCGGTCGCAACGTGGGGCGGGAGGAGAATAGTGCCAACACTAGCATTCAACCGAGCGTTCTTCGAGACCCAAACAGGGATCTCGCCAAGGCAGGATAAGGCAGCCAAGCGGGAAGCTGCATCCTGAGAAGGAGCAGCAACGACACGTGTACCGAGACGAGTGGGGTTGATGGTAACAGAGGAATCCACGGAATCAACAAGATGCCGATGGAGGGAGAAATCATCAGGAGGCGCAGAATCAAGAGCGAGGAGATCTAAGTATTTGGCCCACAAAGCGGGACCAAACAAGGCCTGATACGCATCAGTACGGGAAGGAATCGAGCGAGTGCAGCCGTGGCGCTGACGGCGTTGAGAACCCCCAGAGAGAGAGGGGTTAAAAGGCGCAGTATTCACAACGAGAGACTTAGCCGCACCAGGGGACAAAGTGGTCAATACTGGGGGCGTGAGGCTCGACCCAATCACAGAGGAGGGAGGGGAGCTGGGGGAAGAAGTCAGGAGGGTCAAAGGAGGAGCAAGGTCGGGGCCCAACGCAGCGGAGGCTACAGAGCCTGGTCTTCCAATACAAGCCGACTCGGGGGCTTGGTCGCCCACCCCACGAGCCTGAGAGGGTACAACAGAAACAGACATCGACATACAGACGAAGAGAGACAAATTCATTCACGAATGTGCCCCCATACCCACCATGGAGCCACAATTAGAGGCAGGACACCCAACAGGAAGCTATCGCCGATCATGCCAGGGCCCCCTAGGGGTGCGTCGTGAGTATACGCCCCACAAATGCCACATTAAGAACCGTCAGTCCATCAAGATCGGGTTCAGCAATGAAAGGGGGATTGACAATAAAAGGTTCCCCTCGCTTGAGACGTTGGGTACTACAGTTCTACGGGTGCAAGAGTATGCCTCCTCAAGCACCTGGGAGTCAAAATAGAAGTCCAAAGGAATAACCAAAACTAGCAAAAGGTCGGCAGGAAACTACAAGCAGATAGGAGAAGAGGGGGGAGAAAAACGAAACATAAGGAAAAGGAAAAGTTGTTCAGCACAATTTGAGAGGACAGCAGCAGGAGCACAAGGCTACAAAAGGACAGAGGACTGTCCCAAGGAGCATCACACTCCGGCAGCCGTCCACCAAGCCCCCCTCACGGAGCCAACAAGCCGGATGGGGTGGGGGCACAGTACAGTACGTAGGTACTCACAGTAGGTAGATACTCACACACAGTACAATAGAGCCCAGTAGGCTCAGGAATCTGTACACCAGTTGATTGACGGTTGAGAGGCGGGACCAAAGAGCCAGAGCTCAACCCCCGCAAGCACAAATAGGAGAGTGCAAATAGGTGAATATACACTCGCTCATTCCTGGAGTATGCAGCTCCAGCCTGGATTCCAGGCTGGAGCTGGAATCCATAGAGATCTATAATAGCAGATCAATAGAGATCTAAAATAGCTGGAAATTATAGAGACCTGGTTAAACACAAGACATAGTTAGAGAAGATTCAGTGGTATGCCACCAAACTAGTCCCGGAACTGAGAGGTATGAGCTACGAGGAAAGGCTAAGGGAGCTGAATCTCACGTCCCTGGAAAACAGAGGAGTAAGGGGAGACATGATAACCACCTACAAAATTCTCAGGGCAATTAAGGATGGACAAAGACAAACTCTTCAGCACGGGTGGGACACGAACAATGGGACACAAGTGGAAACTGAGTACCCAAATGAGCCACAGAGATATTAGAAAGAACTTTTTTAGTGTCAGAGTAGTTAACAAATGGAATGCATTTGGAAGTGATGTGGTGGAGGCTGACTTCATACACAGTTTCAAGTGTAGATATGATAGAGCCCAGTAGGCTCGGGAACCTGTACATTAGTTGACTGACAGTCGAGAGGCGGGACCAAACAGCCAGCGCTCAACCCCCGCAAACACAACTAGGTGAGCACAACTAGATGAGCACGGAGGCAGGAAGGTTAAAACAAGGAGGCATTATAGAGGCTCTCAGCCTTTAGTGTCCTCGTTCCCGTGCCCCCGAGCCTAGTTAACTGGCCGTTCACAAGATTTCCTGGAGTCTAGTGACGCTGTAGCTAATGCATAGAGAGGGAGGAGAGGGAGGGAGGGGCAGGGAGAGGGAGGAGACAATGAAGATAATTACAGGAGAGAAAGGAATGGGGAGAGGGAGGATGGGTAAAGAGATGGCAGGCGTATGGGGGATAAGGAAAGAGTTTATGCAAGATGAAGGGGTGGTAAGGGAGGGAGGGAATGATAGAGTGAGGGAAGGGATGAAGGAAACGGACCGGAGAAGAGTGATAAATGAGGAGAGAAGGGGTGCGAGTGAGAGAGAGGGAGACAGAGAGTACCCGTGAATATACCTGTACCTTCGTATATATATCTATATATATCCTGTGATCCTGTGTATAT
Source organism: Procambarus clarkii (assembly GCF_040958095.1). NCBI lineage: Eukaryota > Metazoa > Arthropoda > Malacostraca > Decapoda > Cambaridae > Procambarus > Procambarus clarkii. Next base: position 43,285,741 of record NC_091175.1, read on the forward strand.
GCCTATACTTGTGAATGTACCTGTACCTCTCTATACAGCTGACCCTGCGTTTGTATCTATGTACATAACTGTTTCTGAGTATATTCCTTTACTTGTGTATATATATATATATATATATATATATATATATATATATATATATATATATATATATATATATATACACATATATATATATATATATATATATATATATATATATATATATATATATATATATATATATATATATATATATATATATATATATATATATATATATATATATATATTAGTATATTTTGGTAGCAGTCTTTCCTGTAGACATATATTATTAATTATGACCGAAAAAGTAAGATTAATAATTCTAACACGAATTTTCTCAATCTTTCGTACATTTCTTTTCACTGTTGGAGGTAATTCAAAAATCAATTCTCCAAAATTCATTTTTATTTCTAGTCTGACGCGACACGAGCGCGTTTAGTAAAACTTATTACATTTTCAAAGACTTTAGTTTACAAATACACAACTGAATAGAACTTAGACATCTCCGATTTTGTTTATATCTACATTTGAGAGAGGTGGATGGGGTGAGGTGGCATTAATAGGGTATTAATTTCATCAACACAAGACAGAACAAGAGGTGGCATTAATAGGGTATTAATTTCATCAACACAAGACAGAACACGAAACAATGGGTATTGAAATGGAAGTGATTGTAGAAAGCCTATTGGTCCATATTTCTTTATGCTTCTATATTGGAGCGGAGTCTTGAGGTGGGTAGAATATAGTTGTGCATTAATTGGCTGTTGATTGCTGGTGTTGACTTCTTAATGTGTAGTGCATCGCAAACGTCAAGCCGCCTGCTATCGCTGTATCTATCGATGATTTCTGTGTTGTTTACTAGGATTTCTCTGGCGATGGTTTGGTTGTGGGAAGAGATTATATGTTCCTTAATGGAGCCCTGTTGTTTATGCATCGTTAAACGCCTAGAAAGAGATGTTGTTGTCTTGCCTATATACTGTTTTTTTTGGAGCTTACAGTCCCCAAGTGGGCATTTGAAGGCATAGACGACGTTGGTCTCTTTTAAAGCGTTCTGCTTTGTGCCTGGTGAGTTTCTCATGAGTAGGCTGGCCGTTTTCTGGTTTTATAGTAAATCGTCAGTTGTATCCTCTGATTTTTGTCTGTAGGGATAACGTTTCTATCAACAATATCTTTCAGGACCCTTTCCTCTGTTTTATGAGCTGTGGAAAAGAAGATCCTGTAAAATAGTCTAATAGGGGGTATAGGTGTTGTGTTAGTTGTCTCTTCAGAGGTTGCATGGCGTTTCACTTTCCTTCTTATGACGTCTTCGACGAAACCATTGGAGAAGCCGTTGTTGACTAGGACCTGCCTTACCCTACAGAGTTCTTCGTCGACTTGCTTCCATTCTGAGCTGTGGCTTAGAGCACAGTCGACATATGCGTTAACAACACTCCTCTTGTACCTGTCTGGGCAGTCGCTGTTGGCATTTAGGCACATTCCTATCTTCGTTTCCTTAGTGTAGATTGCAGTGTGGAAACCTCCGCTCTTTTCCATGACTGTTACATTTAGAAAGGGCAGCTTCCCATCCTTTTCCATCTCGTAAGTGAAACGCAGCACGGAACTCTGCTCAAATGCCTCCTTCAGCTCCTGCCGATGTCTGACATCAGGTACCTGTGTAAAAATGTCGTCAACATACCTGCAGTATATGGCCGGTTTCAAGTTCATGTCGACTAAGACTTTTTACTCAATGGTACCCATGTAGAAGTTTGCAAACAGGACACCTAGGGGAGAACCCATGGCGACCCCATCTACTTGCTTATACATGTGCCCATCCGGGCTCAAGAAGGGTGCCTCTTTAGTACAAGCTTGGAGTAGTTTCCTTAGAATATTTTCGGGTATGTCAAGAGGAGTACAGGCTGGATCACGATACACTCTGTCGGCTATCATTCCGATTGTCTCGTCCACAGGTACGTTGGTAAACAGCGATTCTACGTCCAACGAGGCTCTTATCCCTGGGGCCCGTGTGCCCCGCAGTAAGTCAACAAATTCCTTTGGAGACTTCAGGCTGAAGGCGCAAGGAACATAAGGAGTCAGCAGGCCGTTGAGTCGCTTCGCCAGTCTGTACGTGGGTGTGGGTATCTGGCTAATGATTGGCCGAAGTGGGTTTCCAGGCTTGTGTGTCTTTACATTTCCATACGCATATCGCGTCAGACTAGAAATAAAAATGAATTTTGAAGAATTGATTTTTTAATTGCCTCCAACAGTGAAAAGAAATGTACGAAAGATTGAGAAAATTCGTGTTAGAATTATTAATCTTACTTTTTCGGTCATATTTAATAATATATATATATATATATATATATATATATATATATATATATATATATATATATATATATATATATATATAAGCCTATACTTGCATAAACCACAAGTGAAGATTAACAATCTTTGGACAACACCCACCAGTGGTCCTCGAACCCAGAAAGCACAACTACCTTCCAGTAGCTGCCATAACTAGTACGCCTTAACCCACTACACCATCAGACCCTACAAAAGAAGTAGAGACTTCGAGATATATATACACCTCAAATATCTCCACTTCCCGAGGGCACTAGACAAGTGAGAGGTTACTCTGCGTTTTTCATCAAGCCACTGTTAATGTGAGAGAACTCGTGTCCATGCTATAAGCCTATACTTGCATAAACCACAAGTGAAGATTAACAATCTTTGGACAACACCCACCAGTGGGGAAGTGGAGATATTTGAGGTGTATATATATCTCGAAGTCTCTACTTCTTTTGTAGGGTCTGATGGTGTAGTGGGTTAAGGCGTACTAGTTATGGCAGCTACTGGAAGGTAGTTGTGCTTTCTGGGTTCGAGGCCCACTGGTGGGTGTTGTCCAAAGATTATATATATATATATATATATATATATATATATATATATATATATATATATATATATATATATATATATATATATATATATATATATATATATATATATATATATATATTAGTATATTTTGGTAGCAGTCTTTCCTGTAGACATATATTAATAAATATGACCGAAAAAGTAAGATTAATAATTCTAACACGAATTTTCTCAATATTTCTTATATTTCTTTTGACTGTTGATGGTAACTGAAAAATCAATTCTCCAAAATTCATTTTTATTTCTAGTCTGATGCGACACTTGAACGCGTTTCGGAATAACTTATTACATTTTCAAAGACTTTAGTTTACACACACACAACTATAACTAAACAGAGTTTAAACAGCTTCGATTTTATACCTGCATTTGGGTGAGGTGATATGTTACGACAGTTTTGGATGAGGTGAAAACAAACTTTCAACACAAAACAGAACACGAAACAATGGGTATAATATTTTGTAAGTTAAAGGGAAGAATGGAAGTAACTGCAAAGGGCCTATTGGCCCATTTTTCTTGATGCTTCTATATTGGTCCAGAGTCTTGAAGTGGGTAGAATATAGTTGTGCATTAATTGGCTGTTGATTGCTGGTGTCGACTTCTTAATGTGTAGTGCCTCGCAGATATCAAGCCGCCTGCTATCGTTGTCTCTATCGATGATTTCCGTGTTTTTTGGAAATTTGGAAGACTTCTCAGGTGATGGTCTGGTTGTGGGAAGAGATTATATGTTCCTTAATGGAGCCCTGTTGCTTATGCATCGTTAATCGCCTGGAAAGAGATGTTGTTGTCTTGCCTATATACTGAATTCTTTGAGGCTTACAGTCCCCAAGTGGGCATTTGAAGGCATAGACAACATTGGTCTCTTTTAAAGCGCTCTGCTTTGTGTCTGGAGAGTTTCTCATGAGTAGGTTGGCTGTTTTCTTGGTTTAATAGTAGATCGTCAATTGTATCTTCTGATTTTTGTCTGTAGGGATAACATTTCTATTAACAATATTTTTCAGGACCCTTTCCTCCGTTTTATGAGCTGTGGAAAAGAAGTTCCTGTAAAATAGTCTAATAAGGGGTACAGGTGTTGTGTTAGTTGTCTCTTCAGAGGTTGCATGGCATTTCACCTTCCTTCTTATGACGTCTTCAACGAAACCATTGGAGAAGCCGTTGTTGACTAGGACCTGCCTTACCCTGCAGAGTTCCTCATCGACTTGCTTCCATCCTGAGCTGTAGCTGAGAGCAAAGTCGACATAAGCGTTAACGACACTCCTCTTGTACCTGTCTGGGCAGTCACTGTTGGCATTGAGGCACATTCCTATGTTTGTTTCCTTAGTGTAGACTGCAGTGTGGAAACCTCCGCTCCTTTCCATGACTGTTACATCTAGAAAGGGCAGCTTCCCATCCTTCTCCATCTCGTAAGTGAAACGCAACACAGAATTCCGCTCAAATGCCTCCTTCAGCTCCTGCAGATGTCTGAGATCAGGTACCTGTGTAAAAATGTCGTAAACATATCTGCAGTTTATGGCCGGTTTCAAGTTCATGTCGACTAAGACCTTTTGTTCGATGGTACCCATGTAGAAGTTCGCAAACAGGACACCTAGGGGAGAACCCATGGCGACCCCATCTACTTGCTTATACATGTGCCCATCCGGGCTCAAGAAGGGTGCCTCTTTAGTACAAGCTTGGAGAAGTTTCCTTAGAATGTTTTCTGGTATGTCAAGAGGAGTACAGACTGGATCACGATACACTCTGTCCGCTATCATCCCGATTGTTTTATCCACAGGTACGTTGGTAAACAGTGATTCTACGTCCATCGAAGCTCTTATCCCTGTGGCCCGTGTTCCCCCCAGTAAGTCAACAAATTCCTTTGGAGACTTCAGGCTGAAGGCGCAAGGGACATAAGGAGTCAGCAAGCCATTGAGTCGCTTCGCCAGTCTGTACGTAGGTGTGAGTATCTGGCTGATGATTGGCCAAAGTTGGTTTCCAGGCTTGTGTGTCTTGACATTTCCATACGCGTATCCAGGTTTGTATTCCCCAATAAACTTTGGCAGGTGGAGTCCAGATTTCTTGGCGTTCACAATTTCGATCAATTTGTTGACCTTTGCTTTCAATTTGGCTGTAGTGTCCTTCGTTACCCTTTGGAATTTAGTTTGGTCAGAGAGTATGAGGTTCATTTTCGCCAGATATTCGTCTTTTTTAAGAATGACGTATATTGGCGACTTGTCACCTTTCCTGACAACTATCTCCTTGTTCTCACGAAGGCTCTTAGCTGCCGCTTTGAGCTCGGGGGACAGTATGGTGCTTCTGTAGTTGCCTCGATTCTTTCCTCCTTCTGCGATAAGTTCTGCTAGTAAGGTGTCCTTTGTGGTGACCTTCTTTTGTGTCTCGAGGTCGAATATGTCGTCCAACAGGATTTCCAATTCCACTTTCCGGGCCATCTCACTTGGTCTGGACATAACGTGACAGTTTATACCCAGATTTAGGAGAGTGACTTGGTCCTCAGTGAGGTTGATTCCTGCAAGGTTCAGGAAGCCGTCTCTCGGTCGTGGAATTGCCATAGGTCCCTCAACCAAAACTGTTGTAACATATCACCTCACCCAAATGCAGGTATATAAAATGAAAAGCCGTTTGAATTATAGCATAGTAAGAAATCTGTTCAGTGTTTGCAGGTTATAGTTGTGTGTGTAAACTAAAGTCTTTGAAAATGTAATAAGTTATTACGAAATGCGTTCAAGTGTCGCGTCAGACTAGAAATAAAAATGAGTTTTGGAGAACTGATTTTTCAATTACCATCGACAGTGAAAAGAAACATAAGAAATAGAGAAAATTTGTGTTAGAATTATTAATCTTACTTTTTCGGTCATATTTAATAATATATATATATATATATATATATATATATATATATATATATATATATATATATATATATATATATATATATATATATATATATATATATATGTCGTACCTAGTAGCCAGAACTCACTTCTCAGCCTACTATGCAAGGCCTGATTTGCCTAATAAGCCAAGTTTTCCTGTATTATTATATTTTCTCTAATTTTTTTCTCATTAAATGATAAAACTGCCCATTTCATTATGTATGATGTCAATATTTTGTTATTGGAGTTAAAATTAATGTAGATATATGACCGAACCTAACCGACCCTACCTAACCTATCTTTATTGGTTAGGTTAGGTTAGGTTGCAGAAAAAGTTAGGTTAGGTTAGGTAGTCGAGAAACAATTAATTCATGAAAACTTGGCTTATTAGGCAAATCGGGCCTTGCATAGTAGGCTGAGAAGTGCGTTCTGGCTACTAGGTACGACATATATATATATATAGGGAAGGGAGTACCACCTCTGGCTGGAAGAAGGGGGACCCATAGCCTCGGAGGAAACCACACATAACGCACTGGAGGGAATGTGGGTCCCCTCCAATACAGTTTCTGTGTGCTTTTCTCCTACCACCCCCTTCCCTTTTTTTTTTTTTTTTTCCTTTATTGTGTATTTAAAGGTTACAAAACATACAAGACAAATGCCTAAAGGTTATGGATCTCTTGAAGCTCCTCCGCTTCTGGACAGGAACCGAGGACGCAGCAAGCATTTCCCCTCTGGATCGCCACACTGAGACGCTGAAATAAAAAACTGGAAGCCCTTGGGTCTCTGGTGACGTCAATGAGCTTGGACCCCAATTCCTTGAGAAATCCCAAGGCACTCTTGCTCCAGGGGCCATGCGTCTCAGACGCTATGGGAACAAAGAGGTATTGACCTTCCAGTCGCCTGTACTTGAGTGATTTTGCTGTTTCCCTGTGGTTGGCCGCCCCACCTGCTTGATCAGCTCCCAAGTGTACATAGGTGTCAGCCAGGGTGGATACACATGTGTAGTCCCACACCAACTGTCTACCCTCCTTCCATGAGTATATGGTGATGCCATCAGGGCGAAGTGCTGGGAAATCCGGGTTTTGGACCCCTAGGATGCGAGGTTCTCTCTCCGCTGGGCACCCAGCTGAGACGAGGCTTCTCTTGATGATGTCATTGACCTCGTTGTGTCTTGCATGCCAGCCCTTTGTGCTTCCGCAATGCAACCCATGCAGTCCGTATTGGTCTGCTTCCACCCTGTTGCAAATACACTTGTATTCAGTGTGAATTGGGGCACCAAGGCGGAGGGCCACTGCTACACGAAGGGATTCTGGATCTAGGCGCGTGCCCATTGCAGACATGGGTACTGCCAGGAGGAAGTCTCCTGCATGGGGGGCACACACTGCTCTGAGGCGGGCTTTCTCCTTGTCTGATGTTGCGACGCTTAGCATGGCATCAGCTACTTTTTCCACTAGAGGGTGGTCCCAGCCGGACTGTTTGTGTTGTTTTGTTGGCTCTATAATGGATGCTGGGGCTGCAAGAACATCCCACTGATTTGAACATTCAGTGAAAGCAGGATCGTGTATTCGATCGTATATATATATATATATATATATATATATATATATATATATATATATATATATATATATATATATATATATATATATATATATATATATATATAAATTTTTGAGGGTACCACCTCTGGTGCCAATGTGGGGACCCATAGCCTCTGAGAAGAAAATAAAAAGTATTCAGAGGAGACCTTGTGGTCTCTCACTGAACACTAATATTATCTTCTCCTACCACCCCCATTCTTTTGTATGTACACATATATATTTGCTTTATTTGAACCTTGTTACAAAAAAGGAGTTACATATAGGTTACAAAGATGGTTATCATAGGTTGTCGAGTTCCTCCAGCTCCTCAGATGCCGGGCAGGAACCCTGGATGCAGTGCGCATTTCCCCTCTGTATCGCCACGCTGAGGCGCTGGAAAAGAAAGCTAGCAGCTCTAGGGTCCCTTGTTGTTTCAATGAGCCTAGAACCCAGTTCCTTCAAAAAGCTGGTAGCACTTTTACCCCAGGCGCCGAGTGTCTCAGAAGCAATGGGAACAAAATTGTAGTGGTGATCCAGTTCTCTATACTTACGGGATTTGGCTGCTTCCCTGTGGGTGGCAGCGCCACCTGGTTGAGCAACACTGAGGTTAATGTAGGTGTTAGCCAGGGTTGATATGCACGTGTAGTCCCATACCAACTGCTTGCCATTCTTCCAGGGGTTCACTGTGATACCATCCGGGCGACCAATAAGAGCATCAGAGTTACGGGGCGTTAGGTAACGGGGCTCTCTTTCAACTGGGCATCCAGCTGTGGTGAGGCTCCTCTTGATGATGTCGTTAACTTCACTGTGCCTCGAGTGCCATCCCCCTGTGCTTTGGCAGAGTAGGCCATGGTGGCTGGTACCTGTCAGCCACCACCTCGCCGCAAATACACCTATATCTGGTGTGGATTGGGGCAGCAAGGCGAAGGGCCACAGCAATTCGGAGGGCGTGTGGTGTGAGACGCGTGCCAGTTGCCGACATTGGGGTTGCTAACAAGAAATCCCCTGCACGTGGGGCTGCTACTGCTGTGAGGCGGGCAATGCTGTGTTGTGTTGTTGCAGCACCCAGGCACTCTGCAGAAACTTGGTCTACAATGGGGCCATCCCAGCTGGATTGCTTGTGGGCTTTTGGGGATGGTGGTTGAGGTGATGGGCCTGCACGAGAGGCCCACTCTGTGGCACAGCGTGTAAAATTGGGATCATGTACACCTGCCAGCTGATGTAAGTGGGCAGGTAGAATTTCCTTCACAAGGTCGTCGGATGCTGATAAGGAGGACAGGAAGGCTGGAACAGCGATTTGCGTTGCTGTTCGAACTCCGAGGCCCCCAAGTCTTACGGGAAGAGAGGCTTGTTTCCACTGTAGGTCATCGAGAGAGAGGTTAAGGGCTTTTTCTAGCACATATAGATTATATATATATATATATATATATATATATATATATATATATATATATATATATATATACATATATATATATATATATATATATATATATATATATATATATAATCCCATTGAATATGACTGCATATTCTGTATTTACTATCTTCTGATGAAGATAGTCATCTTCAATCCGGTGCCCCCAGGAATCACATGATACAAGCCCATGACATCACCCTAACAAGAGAAATGTTGAACAAAAATACCTGTATAATAGACAAAACCCAAGATGCAAGAAGATTACAAATTCTTGAAGCAATTCACATAAGAATAGAACAACCTACAATGAACACCCAAATCACGGAACAATTTACTCTACCCACCATGAGAGTAAGGACAAGACAAGACCAGAACATAACGATGCCAACACAGAAGACACTGTTCAACATAACAGGCCAATTACTCGGTCTTAATCAGGCACAGACAGTCTCAGTGAGAGGGTGTGTTAGCCGGAGCTCCTGAGTGTTGTTATATTATCATAGCAATATGGAAGTTGTAGTAAAGGACCTGGTGACTCTAGTGGGAGCCCTGAGGACAGAGTTGGACTCTCTACGGGAGGAGGTACGACAGCTGAAACAACAACGAGAAGAAACGAAGGAGACCAGTAGTAAAAAGACCTCGTCTTGGAAAGTTGTAAATGACTGGGGGCTTAAGAAGACTTTGATAAAGCCGCCTACAGAGGCCATAAGAACTTCTAATTCATTTGCCGTTATAGAGGACGAGTGCTGTGGTGAGACTGCGGATCACACAAAAGGGAAAGCAAGGAAGCGCAGGCCCCTTAGAGAGTAAAGGAAGTACCTAAGCAAACTTTAGTTGTGGGAGACTCCCAGATAAGGTATTTGGATAGAACGTTTTGTGCTAGAGATAGAGGCAACAGGTTAAGGGTTTGCTATCCCGGAGATGGTATTGGTGATATTATAAACAACATGAATGATATTATGGCTGGAAATGGGAACAGTCCCGTTATTTTCATTAGCGCGGGAGGAAATGATGTTGGTCGAGTTAGGAGTGAGGAACTGATTCATAGGTATAAAACAGCTATAGAATAAGTTAGAAGCAAGAGAGGAATCCCGATCATATGTGGCATTCTTCCAAGAAAGGGAGTGGGAAATGAATGGATGTCGAGGGCACTTGGTGTCAATTGCCGGCTGGAAAGATATTGCAAATCAAATGCAATATCTTTCATAAACAACTGGGAACACTAATATGGAAGAAATGAAATGTATGCTCGGGATAGGGTGCATCTATCGAGGGCTGGGGTTGTGTTGTTGCGAACTCGTTGGAACCAGTGGTTAGAGGTGTTTGTTTGGGTTTAAACTGTTAGTAGATAGAGGTATGGGAATTGATTTGGAGGAAGGAAGTAATAAAAGTATGTGTTTGTGGGAGAAAAGAATTGGCAAAATGATCAGGGAAAGAGAAGGGCCTCAAAATAACAATTCACTTAGGGTATATTACACTAACAGTAGAAGTCTAAGAAACAAAATAAACGAGTTAAATGCTCTTGTCTGCACAGAAAAAAATAGATATTATTGCACTTACTGAAACGTGGATGAATGTAGAAAATAGAGAACTATTAGCTGAATATCTAATAAATGGATTTATACTATTTCACACAGATAGATATATTACACGAGGAGGGGGAGTAGCCATATATGTTAGGGACAATTTGAAATGTAGTCTCAAAGAGGGAATCAAAACTGAGCCACATACAGAAACTTTCTGGATAGAATTAAACGAAAAAGCAAATAATATTATAATAGGAGTTATATATATATAGACCACCAAATTTAGACAGAATGGAAGCAAAGCATCTATGTGATAAAATATCTAGAGCATCTAGATCTAACAGTGTTTATGTCAAAGGTGACTTTAATTTTAGTGGAATAAACTGGTTGAACAAAACAGGGAATAATGAAGCTGAGGATTTTCTAGAATTAATTGACGATTGCTTTCTTATGCAACATATTAAGGAACCAACGTGGGGAAATAATATTTTAGATTTAGTGTTAACTAACAGGGAAACACAAATTAAGGACATCGAAATAGGGAGTAAGCTAGGGAACAGTGATCATAAAGAAATCAGATTTAGCATTCAATGGAATAGATCTGTAGGAGAAAATTCTGTTGAAGTGCCTGATTTTTGAGAAGTAGCCTAAGAAATATTTTGGGGCAAATAGATTGGAAAGTCTTGGGTATGGGGTGTGGGCCGGTATTGGAGCTAGACGTGAATCCAGCGATAGGTGACGTAAAAGGGATTTTCGATGTGGATTCAAAATATAACCTATTTAAAAATATTCTAAGCAAAGCCCAGGAATGTAGTATACCATATAAATTGAATAGATCGAATACTAATGATCCTAAGTGGATAACAAAGGATCTGAAGAACCTTATAGGTAAAAAGAGCGTGGTACAAAAGGATTAAGAATGGGGAAGTCAGTTTAGAACAGGAATTCGTACAACTGGTTAGAAATACTAAAAACAAAAAAAAATAAGGAAAGCAAAAAGAAACTATGAAGTTCGCATAGCAGAGCATGCGCAGACAAATCCTAAAGGGTTTTTCCAGTTATACCGGACAAAGATTAGGGAAAGGAATGGTCCATTAAAAACTGAGACAGGTCAAATAACAGATAGTAATGAAGAAATAAGTAGTATTTGTAATAAATATTTTATATCTGTATTTACTAAAGAGGAACTTAACATTATGCCTTCAGCCAAACAAGTCTATGTGGGTGGGGACGAGGACAGGTTGACTAGTTTACCAGTTACCAGGGAGGATGTAATTAAACAAATAGTAAAACTCAAACCAAACAAATCCCCAGGGCCGGATGAAGTGTTTGCCAGGGTGTTGACTAAGGATGACTTAGGATGAGTAAGTTATTTCCCCAAATTAGAAATCTTTCATATGAAGAAAGATTAAGAAAGCTTAAGTTGCATTCACTGGAAAGGTGAAGAGTAAGGGGAGACACGATAAAGGTTTACAAATGGATGAATGGACATAACAAAGGGGATATTAATAGGGTATTAAAAGTATCAACACAAGACAGAAGACGGAACAATGGGTATAAATTGAACAGGTTTAGATTTAGGAAAGACTTGGGTAAATACTTGTTAAGTAACAGGGTTGTTGATTTGTGAAACCAATTGCCGCGTAACATGGGGGAGGTGGGTTCCCTCGATTGTTTCAAGTGTGGGTTGGACATGTATATGAGTGGGATTGGGTGGTTATAAATAAAAGCTGCCTCGTTTGGGCCAATATTCCTTCCGCAGTTGCCTTTGTTATTATTACACCTGATTAACATTTGTATGTAGATAGGAGCTGCATCGTATGGGCCATTAGGCCTTCTGCAGTTAGCTTTATTCTAATGTGCTTCATCCCCCATTTATCCCTTATGTATCCCCATGTTTTTATCTTTATTGTCTTATCACCTGACCCAGTGCGGGTATAAATCAACCAGTTCTGAAAATTCTTTTCACTTGAGAATGAACCATAGAGGTTCAAAACGTTGTGCAAATTGTATAAATAAGTGTAATACATTCTATTGTAATTCACTTTTTTCTTCACCTTGAAATTACGAAAATGAGTTTTGGAGAATTCATTTGAGCTATACCCTGATGCTAAGAAAATAGAGGGATAAAAGCCCTAAATCAGAAGATAGTAAGTACAGAATATGCGGTCATATTCAATGAGACATGTTTAAAAGAAAACCTGCTGCCAGTATACACCAATATATATATTATATATATAATAAACAGGCTCCATGAAATCTGAGTGCATGTTTTTTTCTTGTTTAGGGCACCAGTTACCCGTGTGCCACAACGCGGTACAGTTACCCGTGTGCCACAACGCGGTACAGTTACCCGTGTGCCACAACGCGGTACAGTTACCCGTGTGCCACAACGCGGTACAGTTACCCGTGTGCCACAACGCGGTACAGTTACCCGTGTGCCACAACGCGGTACAGTTACCCGTGTGCCACAACGCGGTACAGTTACCCGTGTGCCACAACGCGGTACAGTTACCCGTGTGCCACAACGCGGTACAGTTACCCGTGTGCCACAACGCGGTACAGTTACCCGTGTGCCACAACGCGGTACAGTTACCCGTGTGCCACAACGCGGTACAGTTACCCGTGTGCCACAACGCGGTACAGTTACCCGTGTGCCACAACGCGGTACAGTTACCCGTGTACCACAACGCGGTACAGTTACCCGTGTGCTACAACGCGGTACAGTTACCCGTGTGCCACAACGCGGTACAGTTACCCGTGTGCCACAACGCGGTACAGTTACCCGTGTGCCACAACGCGGTACAGTTACCCGTGTGCCACAACGCGGTACAGTTACCCGTGTGCCACAACGCGGTACAGTTACCCGTGTGCCACAACGCGGTACAGTTACCCGTGTGCCACAACGCGGTACAGTTACCCGTGTGCCACAACGCGGTACAGTTACCCGTGTACCACAACGCAGTACAGTTACCCGTGTACCACAACGCGGTACAGTTACCCGTGTACCACAACGCGGTACAGTTACCCGTGTACCACAACGCGGTACAGTTACCCGTGTACCACAACGCGGTACAGTTACCCGTGTACCACAACGCGGTACAGTTACCCGTGTGCCACAACGCGGTACAGTTACCCGTGTGCCACAACGCGGTACAGTTACCCGTGTACCACAACGCGGTACAGTTACCCGTGTACCACAACGCGGTACAGTTACCCGTGTACCACAACGCGGTACAGTTACCCGTGTACCACAACGCGGTACAGTTACCCGTGTACCACAACGCGGTACAGTTACCCGTGTGCCACAACGCGGTACAGTTACCCGTGAGTAGTAGGGTGTAAGCGCCACAGACGATTTTTTTTCAGGTCAAAAAATCGTGTGTAGCGCTTCGGGGTTTTCAGGTCCAAAATCGTGTGTAGCGCTTGGGGGTTTTCAGGTCCAAAATCGTGTGTAGCGCTTGGGGGTTTTCAGGTCCAAAATCGTGTGTAGCGCTTGGGGGTTTTCAGGTCCAAAATCGTGTGTAGCGCTTGGGGGTTTTCAGGTCCAAAATCGTGTGTAGCGCTTGGGGGTTTTCAGGTCCAAAAAATCGTGTGTAGCGCTTTAGGGTTTTCAGGTGAATTTGGGGAGTCACAGATTTGGAATTAAGGAATTCTTATGAGGAAAATAATTTCTGAGATTTTAGAAGTTTGTTTAAAGTTGTTATTATAAAAATAATGTCATACGAGTTTGTTAAAAAGTTCTTATGGGAGAATTTTTTTCAGAGTTCCTACCGATAATAAAACAGATATTTAGGCTGTATATGTTTAAGTTGGATTCTTACTTAGAAACTAGTATATCTAATTCATTTCCCTGCCATCCCCCCTCCCTCACCTTTCCCTTCCCCTGCATCCCCGCTTGTACCTCACACCCCCTCCCTCCCCCCTTACCTCGCAATCTGTCGCCTCACCTGTGTTTACTTTAGACGTCAGCCAGACACGGCCTTCAGGTCACCTCGGTAATCGTATCTTATCTTCTCCATAATAATATCTGGACCGTCCCTCTCTCTCTCTTTCTCTCCTCCTATTTCCTTACAGCTGTTTTCAGAGTTTCAAATAATCATAGAAGTTTATTTATATGTTTATGACCGAATTTGTAAAAGGACCATTTTCAGAGAATATTGTCTTATATGTTTTGTTAAGGAAAACAGACAACTTATCCATAACATTTAGTTTTATATCCATTTACGGCTATTTCACCTGTAAAGACCAAAATTGAACAGAGCCCAGTTTTAAGCTCATATTTCATCAGAGTCCAATTATCAACAGAAATTCGCCAGAGTCTACTTTGAGAGCAAAATTAGTCAGAGACAGTTTTAAGCTCATATTTCATCAGAGTCCAATTATCAACAGAAATTCGCCAGAGTCTACTTTGAGAGCAAAATTAGTCTGATGAAATTTGAGCTTAAAACTGTCTCTGACTAATTTTGCTCTCAAAGTAGACTCTGGCGAATTTCTGTTGATAATTGGACTCTGATGAAATTTGAGCTTAAAACTGTCTCTGACTAATTTTGCTCTCAAAGTAGACTCTGGCGAATTTCTGTTGATAATTGGACTCTGATGAAATATGAGCTTAAAACTGTCTCTGACTAATTTTGCTCTCAAAGTAGACTCTGGCGAATTTCTGTTGATAATTGGACTCTGATGAAATTTGAGCTTAAAACTGTCTCTGACTAATTTTGCTCTCAAAGTAGACTCTGGCGAATTTCTGTTGATAATTGGACTCTGACGAAATTTGAGCTTAAAACTGTCTCTGAGTCCAATTATCAACAGAAATTCGCCAGAGTCTACTTTGAGAGCAAAATTAGTCAGAGACAGTTTTAAGCTCAAATTTCATCAGAGTCCAATTATCAACAGAAATTCGCCAGAGTCTACTTTGAGAGCAAAATTAGTCAGAGACAGTTTTAAGCTCAAATTTCATCAGTGTCCTGTAATCCGTGAAAATTCATCAGAGTCCAGTTCTTGATCGAAATTCATCAGAGTCCAGTTTTCTAGCAAAACTCGTCAGAGTCTACTTTTAGAGCAAAATTAGTCAGAGACAGTTTTAAGCTCAAATTTCATCAGAGTCCAGTTCATGATCGAAATTAATCAGAGTCCAATTAAAGACCCAAATTTGACAGAGACCACATTTTCGCTACTAGCAGTCCAATCCCCCTGAAATTTTAAACAGTCATATTTCAGACGTAGTAAATAAGATCAATTCAGTTACCGAGCTCCAGCTCTTGTCCCCCTGTATTTGCATATTTTCTCTATATTCAGCTGTATTCTTCACATTTTTTCCATGTTTTCTGTGTTCATTCCATGTTCTATAAATGTTCACAGCATGCTCAGTTCAAATTTTTTCTACCGCTTTCCCCGTATATTCACTATGTTCTTATCATGTTTTCATGTACATCATATGTTCTCTGTATAACTTTTATACTCAATATTCATGTTCTCAATGTTCTTAGCTTGTTCTTCACATGTTCAGTGTTCATTCTTTGTATTCCCTATGTTCCTTATCCTGTCTTCATATTCTCTATAAGTTCTTATTCCCTGCATGTTCACTCTATTCATCAACTTTTTCTTACATGTTTTCTGTGTTCATCGTATGTTCATTGTGTTCATTCCCTTACTTAACCTCAATTTTTTTTATGTTCTTTGTTTCTTTAAACCAATTTGTTTCTTCCATTCACTAACTAGTTCTTTGTCAAATAATATTATACTGCATTACAGTTCCCTCAACAATTTTAGTCACCAAGTTTTTATTTGCAAAAACTATGTCAAAGTAATTCTCGTAGTCAACTTAATAGTTCTACCAGCCATGTTCTTAAACAAATCTACACTCTAATCAGTTCCAAATTTACAAAGACAAACCTTTCTCGTAACTTCTTAACTAAAAATCTTTCGCCAATCAACTAAAACATAGTCTCTTTCCTCATTTCTCAACTAAACTTATTATCCAATCAACCAAAAAATAGTCAGAAATAGCCTCGTTCAACACTGTTCTTAACTAAAACAACCTTTCTCTTAGCTAAAAATTGTCAAAGGAAACTTCTTTCAGCACTTTCTTAACAGCCGCTATGTTTCATCAAGTAAGAAAAAATTGTCAAAGGAAACTTTCCAAAACTGTTCATAACTAGCTTTTATCCATCGTCAATCAACTAAAAATAATAACTTTCATCATTTCTTAACTAAACTTATTCCCCAGTCATCAGAAAATAACCGTGTTCTTCATGTTTCATTGTCATTTCATAACTAAAATTATCCATCAATCAACAGAAAAAAGCCATGTTCATCATGTTTTGTCTTTTTGCTTAACTAAAATTATGTTTTGTCAAGTAAGAAAATATAGTCAAAGATATCTATCATCGTCGTTCTTAACTGACATTTATACTTTGTGGAGCACTAAAAATAGTCAAATGTAACTTTTTCAACACTTTCGTAACTAAAATTATATGTCGCTAAGTAAGAAAAAATAGTCAAATGTAACTTTTTCAGCACTTTCGTAAAATTATATGTCGTTAAGTAAGAAAAATAGTCAAAGGTGCTCTCCGTAACACCAAAGTTACTCTTCGAGAAATCAAAGACACTCTTTAATACATCAAGGACTTACTCAAAGACACCAAAGTTACACTCTAAGACATCCTTCGAGACATCAAAGACATCCTTTAAGACTTCAAAGGCACTCTTCGAGATATCAAAAGACGCTCTCAAACACTCAAAAATTTACTCGCATCCTCAAAGTTATTTTCAGAGTCATCAAAAAGTTAATCTCAGTCATCAAAATGCTATTCTCTAAGTAGCCTTTCATTCATCAGAGAAACTTTCTAAGACATCTTCGTTCATTAAAGTTAATCTCAGAGGCATAAAAGTTATTCTCAGAGTCATCAAAAAGTTAATCTCAGTCATCAAAATGCTATTCTCTAAGTAACCTTTCGTTCATCAGAGAATCTTTCTAAGACATCTTCGTTCATTAGAGTTAATCTCAGAGGCATAAAAGTTATTCTCAGAGCTATCAAACTTGTTCTCGATGCCATCAAAAAGTATTTTCTCGTTCATCAAAGTTAATCTCAGAGTTAACAAAGGTAATCTCTAACTCACTTTCGTTCAACATATTAATTCGCTAAGTCCTCAAAGTTATTCTCTAAGACAACAAAGTCTTTCTCAGAGCTATCAAACTTGTTCTCAAAGTCATCAAAGTTATTCACAGAGTCATCAAAGTTAATCTAAGACATCATTTTTCATCAAAGATATTCTCTCTAAACCATCAATGTTCTTCTCTAAGACATAAAAGTTATTCTCAGAGTCACCTTCGTTCTTCAGAGAAACTTTCCAAAACATCTTTGTTCATCAAGTTATTCTCGGAGTCATCAAAAGGTATTCTCTAACTCACTTTTGGTCATTAAAGTTAATTTCTATGTTATAAAAGTTTGTCTCAGAGACATCTAAAGTTAATCTTAGAGTTATCAAATGTAATCTCTAACTCACTTTTGTTCATCAAAGTTGATCTCAGAGTTAACAAAGGTAATCTCTAACTCACTCTCGTTCATCAAAGTTGTTTCAAAGACATCAAAGTTAATCTCAGAGTTTTCCAAAGATTCTCATGTCCACAAAAGTTATTCCAAGAGACGTCAAAGTTAATCTCAGACATCTTCGTTCATAAAAGTTATTCTCAGAGACATCTAAAGTTATTCTCTAAGACATCAAAGTTGTTCTCTAAGGCATCAAAGTTATTCTAAGAGCTATCAAAAGTTATTCTCAGTCATGATATGTTATTCTCTAAGTAACCTTCCATTCATCAAAGACATTCTCTAAGTCCTGAAAGTTATTCTCTAAGACAGCAAAGTTATTCTCAGAGTCATCAAAGTTATTCTCTATGTCATCAAAAGTTATTCTCTGAGCTAACAAAATACTACTCATGTTCTCAGAAGTCATTCTCAAACTCATCAAAGTTATTCTCTAAGACATCAATGTTGTTCTCTAAGACATCAATGTTGTTCTCTAAGACATCAAAGATGTTCTCTAAATCATAAAAGTTAATCTTTAAGTCACCTTCGTTCATTAGAGAAACTTTCCAATCCATATTCGTTGACCAAAGTTATTCTCAGAGTCATCAAAGTGATCTCTAATTCACCTTCGTTCTCCAAAAGTTGTTCTCTAAGACGCCTTCGTTCATCAAAGAAACTCTCCTTCTTCCATCATGTTATTCTTTAAGACATCTTCAGTCATAAAATTTCTCTCCAAAATGTAACTAGTTCAGCTTTTCATACCAAACCAGCACTTCTAACCTGCATAACCTAACTTTACCTATCTTACCTTACCTTACCTATCTTACCTAACCTAACTTTACCTATCTTACCTTACCTTACCTATCTTACCTAACCTAACCTAACTTACCTAACCTAACCTAACTTATCCTGCGTAACCTAACTTACAAAACTTAACCTAACTTTACCTATCTTACCTAACTTAACCTGCATAACCTAACCTGCTTAACTTAACTTACCTTACCTTACCTATCTTACCTAACTTAACCTGCATAACCTAACCTGCTTAACCTAACTTACCTTACCTATCTTACCTAACTTACATAATTTAACCTAACTTACCTTACCTTACCTAACTTAACCTAACTTATTTATCTTATCTTACCTATCCTAACGTAACCTAACTTGCTTTACCTAACTTAATCTTACATTCCCAAACTGATGTATCCTAACGTATCTAGTCAAACCAGACATGATCTAACTTACATAAGTATTCCTTCTTGTCTTTTGTGTTTCGTCAATCATTGTCTCATATTCATTTACTCATTTCATTAGTTAATTTCTCAAATGGTCACTTATGCATTTCAAGTGCTATTTGTTAGAGATTGGATATTTAAGCATTTCAAAGAACTTTTGTTATATATGGGCATTTACTCATTTCAAGGGATAATTTCTCAAATGGACGTTTTTGCATTTCAAGTGTTATATGTTTAAGATTGGGTGTTTAACCATTTCAAAGGATTTTTGTTATATATGGGAACTTACTCGTTTCAAGGGCTAATTTCTCAAATGGTCATTTTTGCAGATCAAGGGTTATTTGTTAAAGTTCATCAAGTTGCCCATAAGTTGTATTTATTATGTTTGTTATCATTTATTCTTATTCCCCAACCCCTTAACCTAACCTCTTGTAATCGTAGTGTATTTAGTAGGTTCTATCATATGTTCTTATTCCCCAACCCTTTAACCTAACCTTTCAGATGTAGTTTATTGTGTTTTTGACATATTTGTTGAATATATTATCCTTTTCCTAACCTTTCAGATGTAGTTTTGTTTCTCCTTTTTGTATATTTTTACCCAAACCCACCATCCCACTTAACCTTCTTTCCTTCTTTTACTTTGTTTTCACATATAAGTTCATTCTTTATCTTAGTAATAATAAAAAAATTACAATAGTAAAGAATCAGATCTACTAAGACTTGAAATTGAGAAAAACAAGAGAGCAAGTGAGTGAGAGCATGAAAAGAGGAGAAAAGAGTAAGAGAGAGGGGGGGAGGAAGAGCATGGGAGCACTAAGACTTGAATTTGAGAAAAAGAAAAACTAAGTGAATGAGAGTGAGGGTGTGAGAATGGGAGCATTAAGACTTGAATTTGAGAAGGAAGAGAGCATTTGAGCAAATGAGGGAGAGAGAAGGGGAGGAAGAGAGAGAATAAGGGAGAGAGATAGAAAAGGAGGGTTAGAAGGAGTAGGAGAATCAAAGTAAAAGAAGGAAAGAAGGTTAAGTGGGATGGTGGGTTTGGGTAAAAATATACAAAAAGGAGAAACAAAACTACATCTGGAAGGTTAGGAAAAGGATAATATATTCAACAAATACGTCAAAAACACAATAAACTACATCTGAAAGGTTAGGTTAAAGGGTTGGGGAATAAGAACATATGATAGAACCTACTAAATACACTACGATTACAAGAGGTTAGGTTAAGGGGTTGGGGAATAAGAATAAATGATAACAAACATAATAAATACAACTTATGGGCAACTTGATGAACTTTAGCAAATAACCCTTGATCTGCAAAAATGACCATTTGAGAAATTAGCCCTTGAAACGAGTAAGTTCCCATATATAACAAAAATCCTTTGAAATGGTTAAACACCCAATCTTAAACAAATAACACTTGAAATGCAAAAACGTCCATTTGAGAAATTATCCCTTGAAATGAGTAAATGCCCATATATAACAAAAGTTCTTTGAAATGCTTAAATATCCAATCTCTAACAAATAGCACTTGAAATGCATAAGTGACCATTTGAGAAATTAACTAATGAAATGAGTAAATGAATATGAGACAATGATTGACGAAACACAAAAGACAAGAAGGAATACTTATGTAAGTTAGATCATGTCTGGTTTGACTAGATACGTTAGGATACATCAGTTTGGGAATGTAAGATTAAGTTAGGTAAAGCAAGTTAGGTTACGTTAGGATAGGTAAGATAAGTTAAATAAGTTAGGTAAGGTAAGGTAAGTTAGGTTAAATTATGTAAGTTAGGTAAGATAGGTAAGGTAAGTTAGGTTAAGCAGGTTAGGTTATGCAGGTTAAGTTAGGTAAGATAGGTAAAGTTAGGTTAAGTTGTGTAAGTTAGGTTATGCAGGATAAGTTAGGTTAGGTTAAGTTAGGTAAGTTAGGTTAAGTTAAGTTAGGATAGGTAAAGTTAGGTTAAGCAGGTTAAGTTAGGTAATGTAGGTAGGTAAGTTAGGTTAAGCAGGATAAGTTAGGTAAATGTAGGTAAGTTAGGTTAGGTAAGTTAGGTATGATAGGTAAGGTAAGTTACGTTAGGATAGGTAAAGTTAGGTTTGAACAGTGTAGTTCAGAGAACAGTTTTAGCGTAAAGCAACTATGAAAATATGTTTTAACAGAAGTGCAGGTTTGGTATGAAAAGCTGAACTAGTTACATTTGGAGAGAAATTTTATGACTGAAGATGTCTTAAAGAATAACATGATGGAAGAAGGAGAGTTTCTTTGATGAACGAAGGTGTCTTAGAGAACAACTTTTGGAGAACGAAGGTGAATTAGAGATCGCTTTGATGACTCTGAGAATAACTTTGGTCAACGAAGATGGATTGGAAAGTTTCTCTAATGAACGAAGATGTCTGAGATTAACTTTTATGATTTAGAGAACATCTTTGATGTCTTAGAGAACAACATTGATGTTTTAGAGAACAATATTGATGTCTTAGAGAATAACTTTTACATCTTAGAGAACAACTTTGAAGAGCAAGATTAACTTTAGATGACTCTGAGAATAACTTTATAACATAGAAATTAACTTTAATGAACAAAAGTGAGTTACAAAATAACTTTGATAACTCTGTGATTAACTTTGATGACTTTGAGAACAAGTTTGATAGCTCTTAGAATAACTTTTGTGGACATGAGACTAACTTTAATGAACGAAAATGTCTTAGAAAGTTTCTCTGATGAACGAAAGGCTACTTAGAGAATAGCATTTTGATGGCCGAGATTAACTTTTTGATGACTCTGAGAATAACTTTGAGGATGCGAGTAAATTTTTGAGTGTTTGAGAGTGTCTTTTGTTATCTCGAAGATTAACTTTGATATCTTTGAGTAAGTCCTTGATGTCTCGAAGAGTGTCTTTGACTATATTTCTTACTTAACGTCATATAATTTTAGTTAGGAACAATGATGAATATGACTATTTTAGCGAAGTGAAAGGTTGCTTTAGTTAGAACAGTGTTGGAAAGAGGCTACACATGACTATTTCAGATGAGAGATGTGATATTTCAGTTAAGAAACGACAGGGAAACATGATGAAGTAACTATTTTTAGTTGACTGATGAATACTTTTAGTTAAGCAAAAAGACAAAACATGATGAACATGACTTTTCTGATGATTGGCGGATAATTTTTTAGACAAGAAATGATAATGAAATATGATGAACACGGTTATTTTCTGTTGACTATGGAATAAGTTTAGTTAGGAACAATGATGAATATGACTTTTTCTGTTGATTGATGGATAATTTTAGTTATGAAATGACAATGAAACATGAAGAACACGGTTATTTTCTGATGACTAGGGAATAAGTTTAGTTATGAACAGTGTTGGAAAGATTCCTTTGACTATTTTTTGGTTGATTGGATAATAAGTTTAGTTGAGAAATGAGGAAAGTGACTAAGTTGATTTGGCGAAAGATTTTAGTTAAGAAGTTACAAGAAAGGTTTGTCTTTTTGTAAATTTGGAACTGAATAAAGTGTAGATTTGTTTAAGAACGGGGTTGGTAGAACTATTAAGTTGACTACGAGAATTACTTTGACATAGTTTTGCAAATAAAAACTTGGTGACTAAAATTGTTGAGGGAACTGTAATGCAGTATAATATTATTTGACAAAGAACTAGTTAGTGAATGGAAGAAAACAAATTGGTTTAAAGAAACAAAGAACATAAAAAAAATTGAGGTTAAGTAGGGGAATGAACACAGTGAACACAGAAAACATGTAAGAAAAAGTTAATGAATAGAGTGAACATGCAGGGAATAAGAACTTATAGAGAATATGAAGACATGATAAGGAACAGAGAATACAAAGAATGAACACTGAACATGTGAAGAACAAGCTAAGAACATTGAGAACATGAATATTGAGTATAAAAGTTATACAGAGAACATATGATGTACATGAAAACATGATAAGAACATAGTGAATATACGGGGAAAGCAGTAGAAAAAATTTGAACTGAGCATGCTATGAATATTTATAGAACATGGAATGAATGCAGAAAACATGGAAAAATGTGAAGAATAAGCTAAGAACATTGAGAACATGAATATTGAGTATAAAAGTTATACAGAGAACATATGATGTACATGAAAAACATGACAAAGAACATAGTGAACACACGGGGAAAACGGCAGAAAAAATTTGAACTGAGCATGCTGTGAACATTTATAGAACATGGAATGAACGCAGAAAACATGGAAAAAATGTGAAGAATACAGCTGAATATAGAGAAAATATGCAAATACAGGGGGACAAGAGCTGGAGCTCGGTAACTGACTTGATCTTATTTACTACGTCTGAAATATGACTGTTTAAAGTTTCAGGGGGATTGGACTGCTAGTAGCGAAAATGTGGTCTCTGTCAAATTTGGGTCTTTAATTGGACTCTGATTAATTTCGATCATGAACTGGACTCTGATGAAATTTGAGCTTAAAACTGTCTCTGACTAATTATGCTCTCAAAGTAGACTCTGGCGAATTTCTGTTGATAATTGGACTCTGATGAAATATGAGCTAAAAACTGTCTCTGACTAATTTTGCTCTCAAGTAGACTCTGGCGAATTTCGGTTGATAATTGGAGTCTGATGAAATATGAGCTTAAAACTGGGCTCTGTTCAATTTTGGTCTTTACAGGTGAAATAGCCGTAAATGGATATAAAACTAAATGTTATGGCAAAGTTGTCTGTTTTCCTTAACAAAACATCTAAGACAATATTCTCTGAAAATGGTCTTTTTACAAATTCGGTCATAAACATATAAATAAACTTCTATGATTATTTGAAACTCTGAAAATAGTTGTAAGGAAATAGGAGGAGAGAGAGAGAGAGGGACGGTCCAGATATTATTATGGAGAAGATAAGATACGATTACCGAGGTGACCTGAAGGCCGTGTCTGGCTGACGTCTAAAGTAAACACAGGTGAGGTGACAGATTGCGAGGTAAGGGGGGAGGGAGGGGGGTGTAGTTCAATTACAGGTACACATAAACACACACAGCTTCACGTGTCTGTCGGTCTTGACAATAGTACACATGGATACGCACACAAAACAGTCCATACTCGAATGACATTATTTTTAATTATAAGAACTTTAACAACTTCTAAAAATCTGTGTCTGACAAAATTCACCTGAAAACCCTAAAGCGCTACACACGATTTTGGACCTGAAAACCCCCAAGCGCTACACACGATTTTGGACCTGAAAACCCCCAAGCGCTACACACGATTTTGGACCTGAAAACCCCCAAGCGCTACACACGATTTTGGACCTGAAAACCCCCAAGCGCTACACACGATTTTGGACCTGAAAACCCCCAAGCGCTACACACGATATTTGACCTGAAAACCCCCAAGCGCTACAGACGATATTTGACCTGAAAACCCCCAAGCGCTACACACGATATTTGACCTGAAAAAAAAATCGTCTGTGGCGCTTACACCCTACTACTCCCGTGTGCCACAACGCGGTACAGTTACCCGTGTGCCACAACGCGGTACAGTTACCCGTGTGCCACAACGCGGTACAGTTACCCGTGTGCCACAACGCGGTACAGTTACCCGTGTGCCACAACGCGGTACAGTTACCCGTGTGCCACAACGCGGTACAGTTACCCGTGTGCCACAACGCGGTACAGTTACCCGTGTGCCACAACGCGGTACAGTTACCCGTGTGCCACAACGCGGTACAGTTACCCGTGTGCCACAACGCGGTACAGTTACCCGTGTGCCACAACGCGGTACAGTTACCCGTGTGCCACAACGCGGTACAGTTACCCGTGTGCCACAACGCGGTACAGTTACCCGTGTGCCACAACGCGGTACAGTTACCCGTGTGCCACAACGCGGTACAGTTACCCGTGTGCCACAACGCGGTACAGTTACCCGTGTGCCACAACGCGGTACAGTTACCCGTGTGCCACAACGCGGTACAGTTACCCGTGTGCCACAACGCGGTACAGTTACCCGTGTGCCACAACGCGGTACAGTTACCCGTGTGCCACAACGCGGTACAGTTACCCGTGTGCCACAACGCGGTACAGTTCCCCGTGTGCCACAACGCGGTACAGTTCCCCGTGTGCCACAACGCGGTACAGTTCCCCGTGTGCCACAACGCGGTACAGTTCCCCGTGTGCCACAACGCGGTACAGTTCCCCGTGTGCCACAACGCGGTACAGTTCCCCGTGTGCCACAACGCGGTACAGTTCCCCGTGTGCCACAACGCGGTACAGTTCCCCGTGTGCCACAACGCGGTACAGTTCCCCGTGTGCCACAACGCGGTACAGTTCCCCGTGTACCACAACGCGGTACAGTTCCCCGTGTACCACAACGCGGTACAGTTCCCCGTGTACCACAACGCGGTACAGTTCCCCGTGTACCACAAGGCGGTACAGTTCCCCGTGTACCACAACGCGGTACAGTTCCCCGTGTACCACAACGCGGTACAGTTCCCCGTGTACCACAACGCGGTACAGTTCCCCGTGTACCACAACGCGGTACAGTTCCCCGTGTACCACAACGCGGTACAGTTACCCGTGTACCACAACGCGGTACAGTTACCCGTGTACCACAACGCGGTACAGTTACCCGTGTACCACAACGCGGTACAGTTACCCGTGTATCACAAAAATATATACTTTATTTGATTGAGAACATTCAAAATTAAATAATATTGCATTAATAATAATGGCAGTAATAACAATATAGGGAGCACCACACACACACAATTATCTTCCATCAAAAACATATTCAATTAACTGGACACCAAACACGGTACAGGTCCTGTGTATGGTACAGCGAGGTACCATACACCAGACCTGGGGTACACACACGGTGCAGGTCTGGCAACATATGGTGCCATAAAGCAAAACAAAACATTTACTCATAGCACTAAACAGGGCCCCACCGCGACTGATCCGCGGAAATGAAAAACGACAGGTTTATTTAGTGGTAATTTGTGGTGCATTACCGGAGTGTTGAGTCTGACCCGTGACCTTGTCGGGTAGTGGAGGGGCGCCTGTCCTGCCGTCCACTGACGGAGGGACGGTGGTCTATCCTGCCGTCGACAGACGGAGGGACGGTGGAGGGGCGTCTATCCTGCCGTCCACTGACGGAGGGACGGTGGAGGGGCGTCCATCCTGCCGTCCACAAACGGAGGGGCGTCCATCCGGCCGTCCACAGACGGAGGTGCGTCTATCCTGCCGTCCACTGACGGAGGTGCGTCTATCCTGCCGTCCACTGACGGAGGTGCGTCTATCCTGCCGTCCACTGACGGAGGGACGGTGGAGGGGCGTCTATCCTGCCGTCCACTGACGGAGGGACGGTGGAGGGGCGTCTATCCTGCCGTCCACAGACGGAGGGGCGTCTATCAGGCCGTCCACAGACGGAGGTGCGTCTATCCTGCCGTCCACTGACGGAGGAACGACCTCTTGAACAACATCCTCCTCCTGTACAACACTTGCCTCCTATAGACCAGCCCACCCTGTAGTGACCACCCAGCCTGTAGTGACCAACCCAGCCTGTAGTGACCAGCCCACCCTGTAGTGACCAGCGCAGCCTGTAGTGACCAACCCGGCCTGTAGTGACCAGCCCAGTCTGTAGTGACCAGCGCAGCCTGTAGTGACCAGCGCAGCCTGTAGTGACCAACCCGGCCTGTAGTGACCAACCCGGCCTGTAGTGACCAACCCGGCCTGTAGTGACCAACCCGGCCTGTAGTGACCAACCCGGCCTGTAGTGACCAGCCCACCCTGTAGTGACCAGCCCAGCCTGTAGTGACCAACCCAGCCTGTAGTGACCAGCGCAGCCTGTAGTGACCAACCCAGCCTGTAGTGACCAGCGCAGCCTGTAGTGACCAGCCCAGTCTGTAGTGACCAACCCGGCCTGTAGTGACCAGCGCAGCCTGTAGTGACCAGCCCAGTCTGTAGTGACCAGCGCAGCCTGTAGTGACCAGCGCAGCCTGTAGTGACTAACCCGGCCTGTAGTGACCAGTCCAGTCTGTAGTGACCAACCCAGCCTGTAGTGACCAGCGCAGCCTGTAGTGACCAGCGCAGCCTGTAGTGACCAGCCCAGCCTGTAGTGACCAGCCCAGCCTGTAGTGACCAGCCCAGCCTGTAGTGACCAACCCGGCCTGTAGTGACCAACCCGGCCTGTAGTGACCAACCCGGCCTGTAGTGACCAACCCGGCCTGTAGTGACCAACCCGGCCTGTAGTGACCAACCTACCCTGTAGTGGGACATAATGACCAGCCCAGCCTAAAGGGTGGTGTATGAAGTTTTAAAGATTGGCGATTGGGGGACACTGGAGGCGGATAGTTAATTGTGCTTAGTCAGGAGTCGTCCTCCTGAGCCTGACTCTTCGTCAAGTGCGACTCACGTTACTTGGCTGACCCCTGACTAAGGTCATGAACTAACAATTTAGGTAAAGAATGTATCTCGGATATATTCATCTATATTACCAAACACGTTGGTACATTATATGTACAGTTATATATATATGTCAAGACACAATGATAATGAGATGGCTGGCACTATTCAGTCATTTCAGCTCACTTCAGAACCATCTACTTCTGGGACTGGTTCCAGTACTCCAAAACAGAGTGCTCGTAACTGTCTCTGACAACTAAACCTCAACGACGGTTTAATACACTGCACACCTAATCGCCAGGAGAAATGATCTAACTCCTTAGGTGGGGTAAATATTCTCATTATGTTATGGAGTCGGAAGATTTCTGAGACAACATTCGGCGTTGACCATTCAGCTAGATCCTAATGTTCGTGTTGATGGAGAGAGTGAAGCCCGCTGTCACATAGTAGAGGTAAGGCTGCCCACACACGACGACGTCATGTCGACGGGATGGGAGTGGGTAGAGAACTGCTCTGTTGCAGTTCCTACGGGTACTCATTACCTCGTCCGGCGGCTCTGATTGGCCATCATAATTCCCGCCACCCGACGAGCCGTGCCGTGCTGGTTAAACAACCTTCACGGTCGTTACCCTCGTTCTCCCTGCAACATTTTAAGTTGGAACATTACTCCTCAGTATTACAACTCCTATCTCGACGAAGACCTAAACATAACAAAGGATTATAGAGGACACAAGAGAGCATGTTGAGATATTACAATAACAATAACATCTATCCTTCACACCTTATAATTATAATGTCAGCTTCTAACAGAGATTATTCCATGTAAATAGTTATGTATTTACAACTAATCATTATACATTAATGGTAAGTCTTATCGCTAATATATAACTGCTTGAGCTATGGAGTCCATAGGTCCGAGGAAAGGTGTTGTATATTATTATTCACACAACATTGTTTGTTCTTTAATCTCATGTGTCGTATATCTTGTATATCTCGGTGTTGTGTGTCCTGGTGCCCACGTGACCCATGGGTGGAGGGTACCAACCCTCACATGTGGTGGGTGGGGCAAATGGAATGTATTAGAAAGTGACGTGGAGGTGGAGGCAGACTCCATACACAGTTTCAGATGAAAATAAGATAAAGCCCAATAGGCTCAGGAACCTGTACACCAGTTGATTGACAGTCAAAATGCGGGGCCAAAGAGCTGAAGCTCAACCCCTGCAAGCACAACTAGGTGAGTACACATCTCACAACTCACCTCCCCCAACACATCACATGACTCAAACTTACCGTCCACCGCCCACACCGTGATAAAAGAACGCAACAAACTGACCTTCAACTGAGCAGCAAATAGGTGCCAGATCTATGTGATGAGCGCCGTGAGGCCCAGAGTAGACCTGTTGGCGCTCATCTGATCTACAAGTGTCACTCAGGACATGCAGAGTCTTGCACCCTGATTGACGTCCTGATCATTACAGGATGGAGGGAAAAAGAATATAAGCGTGTCTGCGACAGTGAGAGTGACAGAATGAGAGAGTGACAGAGTGAGAGTGACAGTGAGAGTAACAGAGTGAGAGTAACAGTGAGAGTGGCAGTGAGTGACAGAGTGACAGTGAGAGAGTGATAGTGAGAGTTGTGGGAAAATTTTTACCCACTATATCTATATTATTACCTAAGAAATGTATTATTTCTATATCATATCAGAATCATACCAGAATCACTATAGATTCATTATATCGGGATCATACAAGACAATGCCTATGATCACATACACGATAGGGCCCTTGGTTGCTTACGTGACTTTGTGCATGATTTCTCAAGGATCCAGAAGCTTCTAGAAAGATTTTTTAATTAAAAAACTGTTGGAACAATTGAAGCGATTTCCGGTAGGGGTTAAATCGAATCCATAATAAGAATCAATAGTACTATCCAGTACTACTTATAATCTTTATATCCTATATCTAATTATATTATAATCACATCTTATCTCAATCATATGTCTAGACAGTAAAAATAATCAATCAATATTCGTTGAAAGCTACCCTCTCTAGGAAGGGGTGGAGCCAAACTCGGGAGAGAAGCGCCCACCACACCCTGAGGGCCAGAACGTGTGTGTTTACAAAACAGTGAAAACGTACCATGGTGCCTTAGCGAACATTAATTAGCCCAGGACACCTTATCGAATTATCTTTATCACCAGTGATTACTCTCTAGAACTGGGGTAGTACCTGGACAATATATCTATAAGGAAAAATTCCTAAAACATATCTAATAAGTGTAGAATAAGTGTAGAGTGGAGCACACAAAGTGACACTGTCTCCACCACCACCATCATCATCCTACTGCAAATGCAATTAAGGACAATCACGTAGCAACGCTACCAGAACAATCTACAGCAAAGCTGTTATATAAAATATCGTGCCTAAACTCGACAAGAGTTATCCAGTCTGGCACACTTGTCAGACAGGCATCCGGCATACAGAGAAGTATATTTAATGTTATTAGTGTATTAATTGGTCACTTGTATGCTTGTATAACTTTAATATATCCAATAAGTCTGTCTGTCGGTTATAGGGTGAGGCAACGCCTCATATTTCAGTAAGTTTATTAATATTGTAGTGCAGCTGCTGAATCTTCTTCCAAGCATAGAAAACCTCATGAGTGTCCCTTGTGTGGGAAAAGCTTCAGTCGTGGTAAACAAAATCTCATGAGTGTCCCTTGTGTGGGAAAAGATTTAATCAGGCTGACTGAACCTCTTCATATATATTGAATATATCTATATATATTTATATATCCTTGAATATATAAGTTAATTTAACAATTGCCTGCTTAGTTATCTTTAATTTATCATATAAGTTGATTTAATTGAATATAATCTTTAGTACTTAGTTAATAGTATTTAGACTAGTGAGAGAGTGACAGAGTGAGAGTGAGACAGAGTGAGAGAGTGACAGAGTGAGTGTTACAACCTGTTCTCAGGGAGAAGATCCGCTCACTGGAATTGATTGAGAATGACAACATAATTAGTGCCATTATCTACCAATCCGAACTTGAACAGTTTTCCCGTGCTAGACAGACCAACCCCGATGATGACACTGGGAACCCGGATGTGAAGGAAGCATAAGATTGGCAGCAAGGTGAAAGAAAGGACTAATCAGTAGGTGGCCCTATGTCACGTGACCTCTGAGAAGGGCAGCGCGACATCCCATTGGTATGAGAAGTGTCAGTATTCTTCCAGCCATCATCGCAGCAAGACATACAATGGTTTGCTCCAGAATTTGTGCAGAAACTCTCGGACGCACACCCAGTCGATCCACGGAGAGAGCAGAGGACCTCTGGGAAGTGTACTACACTGGATAGTGAAGGATAGCAGAAATTAAGTTTTAACTTGACGTGGGCTAACAATCCGGGTCCTATATTGACTTGCAAGAGTGGGTGTGCGGGTCCATGTAGTGCAGAGAACATTGCAGAGCTTCTCCTCACCTACTGTTGAAATATTCCCAGCATGGCGAGGACAGTCCCAGCGGGGAAAAGGTTGGAAGGTCAGGTCAGGGCTGTGATCCCATCGAGAGAGACTTGTGACATTATTAGTCCACTGAACAATTAAATATGATGTAAATGTTGGTGAATTTTGTGATAGTAAGTCTAAGTAAACACCCTGTAACCTCTCTCCACCACCCTGTACACCCTGTAACCTCTCTCTCTCTCTCTCTAACACCTCTCACCCTGTAACAGCCAACTTAAGGCAGCAGACACTGTGCAGGGATTCAGTAACCATCTCCTGGACCGACCCCCCCCCCCATCATTCATCAGACTGTTGGACAAAGTGGAGAGACGGGCAAGAAGACTTATCTCTAGTCTTGACCAAGTCTGGTGGGAACGGTCTGAATATTAGAGCCTGCAACATCGTCGGGACGTTGGTGGTCTTACTGTTATGCACAAGGCCAACATTCTCAAAGTTCCGAACCTGGCCCAACTCCGTGGACAATCAGTAATTGCCACCCGTAGCACTAGGCTCTCAACCTTCAACAGTCTCATGCTGGAAGTGCCATTCTCAAGAACATCACTCCATCAGCGATCATTCACTCCGAGGCTGACTCGCATCTGGAACTTGTTGGCTCAACAGGTTGATACACGGGAGATCAGGTCAACTGATCACATGAAGGCTCTGGCACACAGTTGGCTACAGGCTCATCCTCTTCCTTATATGATTGTTACCTAATGTTGTTAATGAATAAAGGCTATTCCTACTGAAGCATATAACAGGCTCATGAAATATATGGGCCACTAGGAGTAGGTAGGATTACAACTTAGCTGAGCAGGGATTACAGCTCTTGATTGCAATTTCACCAGGTACGTCACTTGACAGCCCCTGTGAACCTCGTCTTAGTTAAAGAAATTAGAGAGAGAAAGAGGAGGAAGTTATAGATAGAGAAAGAAAGGGAGAGAGAGAGAGAATAACAAAAAGAGAGCAAGAGAGTGAGAGAGAGTAAAAAGGAATGAGAGAGATAAACAGGGAGAGAGAGACAAAGCGGTGGACTGATTCATTATTCCTCGAGTGTAATTTTCTTCTTATCCCTTCCCCATAGTTATCAACTTTGTCATTAACCTCTCTCTCCCTCTTCCAATTTTCCACGGAATCATTAATCACCCCTTGTCGCTCCTCTTCTCTCTTTCTCTCTCTTTTTTACACTATCTATCTATATACCTCTCTCTCTCTCTGTCTCTCTATCTGTCTCTGTCTGTCTGTCTCTCTCTCTCTCTCTCTCTCTCTCTCTCTCTCTCTCTCTCTCTCTCTCTCTCTCTCTCTCTCTCTCTCTCTCTCTCACTCTCTCTCTCTCTCTCTCTTGCTCTCTCTCTCTCTCTCTCTCTCTCTCTCTCTCTCTCTCTCTCTCTCTCTCTCTCTCTCTCTCTCTCTCTCTCTCTCTCTCTCTCTCTCTCTCTCCCTCCCTCTCTCTCTCTCTCTCTCTCTCTCTCTCTCTCTCTCTCTCTCTCTCTCTCTCTCTCTCTCTCTCTCTCTCTCTCTCGCTCAAGTCTAACTCTCACTTCAGCGTGGCACTGAGTGCCAGTTGCACAGCCTCCGGGGCTGTTAATCTTCACTTGTGGTTTAAGCAAGTATAGGCTTATAGCATGGACACGAGTTCTCCCACATTTAAAGTAGCTTGATGAAAAGTGATCTTTAGAAGGCTTTAAGAAGACTTTGATAAAGCCGCCTACAGACGCCCTAAGAACGTCAAATTCATTTGCCGTATTGGAGGACGAGTGCTGTGGTGAGACTGTGGATCACGCAAATGGGAATGCAACGAAGAGCAACGAAGCGCAGGCCCCTCAGAGAGTAAAGGAAGTATCTAAGCGAACTTTAGTTGTGAGAGATTCCCAGATAAGGTATTTGGATAGAATGTTTTGTGCTAGAGATAGGGGGGAACAGGTTAAGGGTTTGCTATCCCGGAGCTGGTATTGGTGATATTATAAACAACATGAATGATATTATGGCTGGAAATGGGAACAATCCCGTTATTTGCATTAGCGCGGGAGGAAATGATGTTGGTCGAGTTAGGAGTAAGGAACTGATTCAGAGGTATAAAACAGCTATTGAATTAGTTAGAAGCAAGAGAGGAATCCTGATCATATGTGGCATTCTTCCAAGAAAGGGAGTGGGAAATGAATGGATGTCGAGGGCACTTGGTGTCAATTGCCGGCTGGAAAGATATTGCAAGTCAAATGCAATATCTTTCATAGACAACTGGGAACACTTCTATGGAAGAAATGAAATATATGCTCGCGATGGGGTGCATCTATCGAGGGCTGGGGTTGTTGCTGTTGCGAACTCATTGGAACCAGTGGTTAGAGGCGTTTGTTTGGGTTTAAACTGTTAGTAGATAGTGGTATGGGAATCGATTTGGAGGAAGAAGGTAATAAAAGTATGTGTTTGTGGGAGAAAAGAATTGGCAAAATGATCAGGAAAAGAGAAGAGCCTCAAAATAACAAGATACTTAGGGTATATTACACAAACCTATTACAATAGGTCTCTCCAAGTTCGAGGAGTCACTTGCCAAGGAATCGGAGGCAAAGAGACAGAGAAGGAGAGCCGGTAGCCAGAAAGACAGACCAGAATCGGACTTCGTTTGTGCTCGGTGTGGGATGGACTGCCACTCTCGGATTGGCCTCATCAGTCACACCAGACACTGCACCAGGATTGACAACTAGGGCGCAACTCCATAGTCTCCCGAGACTGAAGGATGCCTACTATTACACAAACATTAGAAGTCTAAGAAATAAAATAAACGATTTAAATGCTCTTGTCTGCACAGAAAAAAGTAGATATTATTGTGCTTATCGAAACGTGGATGAATGTAGAAAATAGAGAGCTATTAGCAGAATATCAAATAAATGGATTTAAACTATTTCCCACAGATAGATATATTAGACGAGGAGGGGGAGTAGCCATATATGCTAGTGACAATTTGAAATGTAGTCTCAAAGAGGGAATCAAAACTGAGCCACATACAAAAACTATTTGGATAGAATTAAACGAAAAAGCAAATAACATTATAATAGGAGTTATATATAGGCCACCAAATTTAGACAGAATGGAAGCAAAGCATCTATGGGATGAAATATCAAGAGCATCTAGATCTAACCGTGTTTATGTCATGGGTGACTTTAATTTTAGTGGAATAAACTGGTTGAACAAAACAGAATAATGAATCAGAAGATTTTCTAGAATTAATTGATGATTGCTTTCTTACGCAACACATTGGGGAACCAACGAGGGGAAATAATGTTTTAGATTTAGTGTTAACTAACAGGGAAACACAAATTAAGGAGATGGAAATAGGGAGTGAGCTAGGGAACAGTGATCATAAAGAAATCAGATTTAGCATTCAATAGAATAGATCTGTAGGAGAAAATTCTGTTAAAGTGTCTGATTTTCGAAAAGCTGATTTCAATAGCCTAAGAAATTTTTTGGGTCAAATAGATTGGAAAGTCTTGGGTATGGGTTGTGGGCCGGTATTGGAGCTAGACGTTAATACAGCGATAGGTGACGTAAAAGGGGTTTTCGATGTGGATTCAAAATATAACCTATTTAAAAATATTCTAATCAAAGCCCAGGAATGTAGTATACCATATAAATTGAATAGATCGAATACTAATGATCAAAAGTGGATAACAAAGGATCTGAAGAACCTTATAGGTAAAAAGAGAGCGTGGTACAAAAGGATTAAGAATGGGGAAGTCAGTTTTGAACAAGAATTCATACAACTTGTTAGAAATACTAAAAGAGAGATAAGGAAAGCAAAAAGAAACTATAAAGTTCGCATAGCAGAGCAAGCGAAGACAAATCCTGAAGGGTTTTTCCAGTTATACCGGACAAAGATTAGGAAAAGGATAGGTCCATTAAAAACTGAGACAGGTCAAATAACAGATAGTGAAGAAGAGATGAGTAGTATTTTTAATAAATATTTTGTATCTGTATTTACTAAAGAGGAATTTAACAATATGCCTTTAGCCGAACAAGTCAGAGTGGGTGGGGACGAGGACAGGTTGACGAGTTTAGCAGTTACGAGTGAGGATGTTCTTAAACAAATAGTAAAACTCAAACCAAACAAATCTCCAAAGCCAGATGAAGTGTTTGCCAGGGTGCTTAAAGGATGCAAAGAGGAGCTTTTCGACCCACTGTCTACCATATTAAATAAATCAATAGAGTCAGGCAGAGTGCCAGAGTTATGGAAAGTTGCTAATGTGATATCAGTTTTTAAGAAAGGAGATAGATCACTTGCGTCAAACTATCGGCCAATTAGCTTAACGTCTATTGTGGGAAAGTTACTTGAATCGATAATTGCAAATACAATTCGTGTTCATCTTGAAAAACATAAATTAATAAATGAGTCGCAACATGGTTTTACAAATGGCTGTTTATGTTTAACACATTTAGAAGTCTAAGAAACAGTAGAAGTCTAGGAAATAAAATTAACGAATTAAATGCTCTTGTCTGCAAAGAAAAAATAGATATTATTGCACTTACCGAAACGTGGATGAATGTAGAAAATAGAGAACTATTAGCTGAATATCAAAAAAATGGATTTAAACTATTTCACACAGATAGATATATTAGATGAGGAGGGGGAGTAGCCATATATGTTAGGGACAATTTGAAATGTAGTCTCAAAGAGGGAATCAAAACTGAGCCACACACAGAAACTATTTGGATAGAATTAAACGAAAAAGCAAATAATATTATAATAGGAGTTGTATATAGGCCACCAAATTTAGACAGAATGGAAGCAAAGCATCTGTGGGATGAAATATCTAGAGCATCTAGATCTAACAGTATTTATGTTATGGGTGACTTTAATTTTAGTGGAATAAACTGGGTGAACAAAACAGGGAATAGTAAAGCAGAAGATTTTCTAGAATTAATTGACAATTGCTTTCTTACGCAACACATTAAGGAACCAACGCGGGAAAATAATATTTTAGATTTAGTGTTAACTAACAGGGAAGCACAAATTAATGACATCGAAATAGGGAGTGAGCTAGGGAACAGTGATCACAAAGTAATCAGATTTAGCATAGAACGGAATAGACCTGTAGGAGAAAATTCAGTTAAAGTGCCAGATTTTCGAAAAGCTGATTTTAATAGCCTAAGAAATTTTTTGGGTCAAATAGATTGGAAAGTCTTGGGTATGGGGTGTAAGCCGGTCTTGGAGCGAGACATAAACCCAGCGATAGATGACGTAAAAGGTGATTTCGATGTGGATTTAATATATAACTTATTTAAGAATATTCT
This sequence comes from Procambarus clarkii, assembly GCF_040958095.1. Taxonomy (NCBI): domain Eukaryota; kingdom Metazoa; phylum Arthropoda; class Malacostraca; order Decapoda; family Cambaridae; genus Procambarus; species Procambarus clarkii. The sequence continues at coordinate 43,322,026 of NC_091175.1, forward strand.
AAACAAAGCACAGGAACGTAGTATACCATACAAATTGAATAGATCGAATAATAATGACCCAAATTGGATAAAAAATAATTTAAAGAACCTTATAGGTAAAAAGAGAGCTTGGTACAAAAGGATCAAGAATGGGGAAGTCAGTTAAGAACAGGAATTCATACAACTGGTTTGAAATGTTAAAAAAGAGATTAGGAAAGCAAAAAGAAACTATGAAGTTCGCATAGCAGAGCAAGCAAAGTCAAATCCTAAAGGGTTTTTTCAGTTATGTCGAACTAAGACTAGGGAAAGGATAAGTCCATTAAAATCTGAGACAGGTCAAATAACGGATAATGATAAGGAGATGAGTAGTATTTTTAACAAATATTTTATATCTGTATTTACTAAAGAAGAACTTAACAATATGCCTTCAGCCGAACAAGTCTATGTGGGTGGGGATGAGGACAGGTTGACTAGTTTAGCAGTTACCAGGGAGGATGTAATTAAACAATTAGAAAAACTAAAACCAAACAAATCCCCAGGGCCAGATGAAGTGTTTGCCAGGGTGCTTAAAGAATGCAAAGAGGAGCTTTCCGAGCCACTGTCTACCATATTTAATAAATCAATAGAGTCAGGCAGAGTGCCAGAGTCATGGAAGGTAGCTAATGTGGTACCAATTTTTAAGAAAGGAGATAGATCACTTGCGTCAAACTATCGGCCTAGGCCACAATAGCCTAACGTCTATTGTGGGAAAGTTACTTGAATCAATAATTGCAAATACAATTCGTCTCCATCTAGAAAAACATGAATTATTAAATGAGTCGCAACATGGTTTTACAAATGGCCGTTCATGTTTAACAAATTTGCTAACTTTTTATTCCAGCGTAGTTGAGGCATTTGATAGTGGTAAGGATTGTGATGTTGTATACTTTGACTTTAGCAAAGCTTTTGATACAGTGCCACATGAAAGACTAATTAAAAAAATAGAAGCTCATGGTATTGGGGGTGCTATATTAGGTTGGATTAGGGCATGGCTATTCCAAAGGAAACAGAGAGTTAGTATAAATGGGGTTAAGTCAGAGTGGGATAATGTTGTTAGTGGAGTACCTCAGGGCTCTGTCCTGGGACCTCTGTTGTTTATAATATATATAAATGATTAGATTCAGGTTTGAGTAGCAACATTTGCAAATTTGCCGATGATACGAAAATCGGTAGGGAAATTAATTCGGAGGACTCACTATCATTTCAAGTTGATCTAGATAGGGTTTTGAAATGGTCAAAGGATTGGCAAATGCAGTTTAATGCTGATAAATGTAAAGTTCTGAGGCTAGGTAATGATGACAGAGTTACAAGATACGAGCTAGAGGGTGTTGAGATTGCGAAGTCGGATTGCGAAAGGGATCTGGGAGTTATGATTAGTAAGAATTTAAAACAAGAAGATCAATGCATGAATGTTCGTAATAATAATAAGGCGAATAGGACACTGGGATTTATTAATCGAAGCGTTAGTAACAAGACACCTGGTGTGGTTCTTAAGCTATATCTTGCTCTGGTTAGGCCCCATTTAGATTATGCAGTTCAGTTTTGGTCGCCGTATTATAGAATGGATATAAATTCACTTGAACGTGTCCAACGTAGGATGAACATAAGAACATAAGAACAAAGGTAACTGTAGAAGGCCTATTGGCCCATACGAGGCAGCTCCTATTCTATAACCACCCAATCCCACTCATATACTTGTCCAATCCACGCTTGAAACAATCGAGGGACACCACCTCCACCACATTACGCGGTAATTGGTTCCACAAATCATCAACCCTGTTACTGAACCAGTATTTACCCAAGTCTTTCCTATATCTAAAATCCAATTTATACCCATTGTTTCGTGTTCTGTCTTGTGCTGATATTTTTAATACCCTATTAATATATCCCCCTCCTATGTCCATTCATCAACTTGTAAACCTCTATCATGTCACCCCTAACTCTTCGCCTTTCCAGTGAATGCAACTTAAGCTTTGTTAATCTTTCTTCATATGAAAGATTTCTAATTTGGGGAATTAACTTAGTCATCCTACGCTGGACACGTTCAAGTGAATTTATATCCATTCTATAATATGGCGACCAAAACTGAACTGCATAATCTAAATGGGGCCTAACTAGAGCAAGATATAGCTTGAGAACCACACCAGGTGTCTTGTTACTAACGCTGCGATTAATAAATCCAAGTGTCCGATTTGCCTTATTACGAACATTTATGCATTGATCCTTTTGTTTTAAATTCTTACTAATCATAACTCCCAGATCCCTTTCGCAATCCGACTTCGCAATCACAACACCATCTAGCTCGTATCTTGTAACTCTATCATCATTACCTAACCTCAGAACTTTACATTTATCAGCATTAAACTGCATCTGCCAATCCTTTGACCATTTCAAAACCCTATCTAGATCAACTTGAAGTGATAGTGAGTCCTCCTCCGAATTAATTTCCCTACCGATTTTCGTATCATCGGCAAATTTGCAAATGTTGCTACTCAAACCTGAATCTAAATCATTTATATATATTATAAACAACAGAGGTCCCAGGACAGAGCCTTGAGGCACTCCACTTACAACATTTTCCCACTCTGACTTGATTCCATTTATACTAACTCTCTGTTTCCTTTGGTATAGCCATGCCCTAATCCAGCTTAATATAGCACCCCCAATACCATGAGACTCTATTTTTTTAATCAGTCTTTCATGTGGCACTGTATCAAAAGCTTTGCTAAAGTCAAGGTATACAACATCGCAATCCTTACCACTATCAACTGCCTCAACAATGCTAGAATAAAAAGATAACAAATTTGTTAAACATGAACGGCCATTTATAAAACCATGTTGCGACTCAATTATTAATTTATGTTTTTCAAGATGAAGACGAATTTTATTTGCTATTATAGATTCGAGTAACTTTCCCACAATAGACGTTAGGCTAATTGGTCGATAGTTAGACGCAAGTGATCTATCTCCTTTCTTAAAAACTGGTATCACATTAGCAACTTTCCAAAACTCTGGCACTCTGCCTGACTCTATTGATTTATTAAATATGGTTGACAGTGGGTCACAAAGCTCCTCTTTGCATTCTTTAAGCACCCTAGCAAACACTTCATCCGGCCCTGGGGATTTGTTTGGTTTGAGTTTTACTATTTGTTTAAGAACATCCTCCCTGGTAACTGCTAAACTCGTCAACCTGTCCTCGTCCCCACCCACATAGACTTGTTCGGCTGAAGGCATATTGTTAAGTTCCTCTTTAGTAAATACAGATACAAAATATTTATTAAAAATACTACTCATCTCTTCATCACTATCTGTTATTTGACCTGTCTCAGTTTTTAATGGACCTATCCTTTCCCTAGTCTTAGTACGATATAACTGAAAAAACCCTTTAGGATTTGTCTTTGCTTGCCCTGCTATGCGAACTTCATAGTTTCTTTTTGCTTTCCTTATCTCTTTTTTAACATTTCTAACCAGTTGTACGAATTCCTGTTCTAAAGTGACCTCCCCATTTTTAATCCTTTTGTACCAAGCTCTCTTTTTACCTATAAGGTTCTTCAAATTCTTTGTTATCCACTTTGGGTCATTAGTATACGATCTATTCAATTTGTATGGTATACTACGTTCCTGTGCTTTGTTTAGAATATTCTTAAATAAGTTATATATTGAATCCACATCGAAATCCCCATTTAAGTCACCTATCGCTGGGTTCATGTCTCGCTCCAAGACCGGCCCACACCCCATACCCAAGCCTTTCCAATCAATTTGACCCAAAAAATTTCTTAGGCTATTAAAATCAGCTTTTCGACAAACTGGCACTTTAACAGAATTTTCTCCTACTGGTCTATTCCATTCTATGCTAAATCTGATTTCTTTGTGATCACTGCTCCCTAGCTCACTCCCTATTTCGATGTCATTAATTTGCGTTTCCCTGTTAGTTAACACTAAATCTAAAATATTATTTTCCCGTGTTGGTTCCTTAATGTGTTGCGTAAGAAAGCAATCGTCAATTAATTCTAGAAAATCTTCTGCTTCACTATTCCCTGTTTTGTTCAACCAGTTTATTCCGCTAAAATTAAAGTCACCCATGACATAAATACTGTTAGATCTAGATGCTCTAGATATTTCATCCCATAGATGCTTTGCTTCCATTCTGTCTAAATTTGGTGGCCTATATATTACTCCTATTATAATATTATTAGCTTTTTCGTTTAATTCAATCCAAATAGTTTCTGTGTGTGGCTCTGTTTTGATTCCCTCTTTGAGACTACATTTCAAGTTGTCCCTAACATATATGGCTACTCCACCTCCTCGTCTAATATATCTATCTGTGTGAAATAGTTTAAATCCATATATTTGATATTCAGCTAATAGTTCTCTATTTTCTACATTCATCCACGTTTCGGTAAGTGCAATAATATCTATTTTTTCTGTGCAGACAAGAGCATTTAATTCGTTAATTTTATTTCTTAGACTTCTACTGTTAGTGTAATATACCCTAAGTGAATTGTTATTTTGCGGACCTTCTCTTTCCCTGATAGTTTTGCCAATTCCTTTCTCCCACAAACACATACTTTTATTACCTCCTTCCTCCAAATCAATTCCCATACCTCTATCTACTAACAGTTTAAACCCAAACAAACACCTCTAACCACTTCTTCTAGCGAGTTCGCAACAGCAACAACCCCAGCTCTCGATAGATGCACCCCATCACGAGCATACATTTCATTTCTTCCATAGAAGTGTTCCCAGTTGTCTATGAAAGATATTGCATTTGATTTGCAATATCTTTCCAGCCGGCAATTGACACCAAGTGCCCTCGATATCCATTCATTTCCCACTCCCTTTCTTGGAAGAATGCCACATATGATCGGGATTCCTCCCTTGCTCCTAACTAACTCTATGGCTGTTTTATACCTCTGAATCAGTTCCTCACTCCTGACTCGACCAACATCATTTCCTCCCACGCTAATGCAAATAATGGGATTGTTCCCATTACCAGCCATAATATCATTCATGTTGTTTATAATATCACCAATGCCAGCTCCGGGATAGCAAACCCTTAACCTGTTCCCCCTATCTCTAGCACAAAACGTTCTATCCAAATACCTTATCTGGGAATCTCCCACAACTAATGTTTGCTTAGGTACTTCCTTTACTTTCTGAGGGGCCTGCGCTTCCTTTCTCTTCGTTGCTTTCCCTTTTGCGCGATCCACAGTCTCTCCACAGCACTCGTCCTCCAAAACGTCAAATGAATTTGAAGTAGCTATGGCGTTTGAAGGCGGCTTTATCAAAGTCTTCTTAAGGCCCCTGTCTTTCGCAACTCTCCAAGACGAGGTCCCTTTACTGCTGGTCTCCTCCTTCGTTACTTCTCGTTGTTTTTTAAGCTGACGCACCTCCTCCCGCAGAGAGTCCAACTCTGTCCTCAGGGCTCCCACTAGAGTCACTCAAACCTGAATCTAAATCATTTATATATATTATAAACAACAGATGTCCCAGGACAGAGCCCTGAGGTACTCCACTAACAACATTATCCCACTCTGACTTAACCCCATTTATACTAACTCTCTGTTTCCTTTGGAATAGCCATGCCCTAATCCAAGTTAATATAGCACCCCCAATACCATGAGCTTCTATTTTTTTTAATTAGTCTTTCATGTGGCACTGTATCAAAAGCTTTGCTAAAGTCAAGGTACACAACATCACAATCCTTACCACTATCAACTGCCTCAACTATGCTGGAATAAAAAGTTAGCAAATTTGTTAAACATGAACGGCCATTTGTAAAACCATGTTGCGACTCATTTATTAATTTATGTTTTTCAAGATGGAGACGAATTGTATTTGCAATTATTGATTCAAGTAACTTTCCCACAATAGACGTTAGGCTAATTGGCCGATAGTTTGACGCAAGTGATCTATCTCCGTTCTTAAAAATTGGTACCACATTAGCTACCTTCCATGACTCTGGCACTCTGCCTGACTCTGTTGATTTATTAATTATGGTAGACAGTGGCTCGGAAAGCTCCTCTTTGCATTCTTTAAGCACCCTGGCAAACACTTCATCCGGCCCTGGGGATTTGTTTGGTTTTAGTTTTTCTAATTGTTTAATTACATCCTCCCTGGTAACTGCTAAACTAGTCAACCTGTCCTCATCCCCACCCACATAGACTTGTTCGGCTGAAGGCATATTGTTAAGTTCTTCTTTAGTAAATACAGATATAAAATATTTGTTAAAAATACTACTCATCTCCTTGTCATTATCCGTTATTTGACCTGTCTCAGATTTTAATGGACCTATCGTTTCCCTAGTCTTAGTTCGATATAACTGAAAAAACCCTTTAGGATTTGACTTTGCTTGCTCTGCTATGCGAACTTCATAGTTTCTTTTTGCTTTCCTAATCTCTTTTTTACCATTTTTAACCAGTTGTATGAATTCCTGTTCTAACCTGACTTCCCCATTCTTAATCCTTTTGTACCAAGCTCTCTTTTTACCTATAAGGTTCTTTAAATTATTTGTTATCCACTTTGGGTCATTAGTATTCGACCTATTCAATTTGTATGGTATACTACGTTCCTGTGCTTTGTTTAGAATATTCTTAAATAAGTTATAAATTAAATCCACATCGAAATCTCCTTTTACGTCACCTATCGCTGGGTTCATGTCTCGCTCTAAGACCGGCCCACACCCCATACCCAAGAGTTTCCAATCTATTTGACCCAAAAAATTTCTTAGGCTATTAAAATCAGCTTTTCGAAAATCTGGCACTTTAACAGAATTTTCTCCTACAGGTCTATTCCATTCTATGCTAAATCTGATTACTTTGTGATCACTGTTCCCTAGCTCACTCCCTATTTCGATTTCATTAATTTCTGTTTCCCTGTTAGTTAACACTAAATCTAAAATATTATTTTCCCGCGTTGGTTCCATAATGTGTTGCGTAAGAAAGCAATCGTCAATTAATTCTAGAAAATCTTCTGCTTCACAATTCCCTGTTTTGTTCACCCAGTTTATTCCACTAAAATTAAAGTCACCCATGACATAAATACTGTTAGATCTAGATGCTCTAGATATTTCATCTCATTGATGCTTTGCTTCCATTCTGTCTAAATTTGGTGGCCTATATATAACTCCTATTATAATATTATTTGCTTTTTCGTTTAATTCTATCCAAATAGTTTCTGTGTGTGGCTCAGTTTTGATTCCCTCTTTGAGACTACATTTCAAATTGTCCCTAACATATATGGCTACTCCCCCTCCTCGTCTAATATATCTATCTGTGTGAAATTGTTTAAATCCATTTATCTGATATTCAGCTAATAGTTCTCTATTTTCTATGTTCATCCACGTTTCGGTAAGTGCAATAATATCTATTTTTTCTCTGCAGAGAAGAGCATTTAATTCATTAATTTTATTTCTTAGACTTCTACTGTTAGTGTAATATATCCTAAGTGAATTGTTATTTTGAGGCCCTATTCTTTCCCTGATCATTTTGCCAATTCTTTTCTCCCACGAACACATACTTTTATTTCCTCCTTCCTCCAAATCAATTCCCATACCACTATCTACTAACAGTTTAAACCCAAACAAACACCTCTAACCACTGGTACCAACGAGTTCGCAACAGCAACAACCCCAGCCCTCGATAGATGCACCCCATCACGAGCATACATTTCATTTCTTCCATAGAAGCGTTCCCAGTTGTCTATGAAAGATATTGCATTTGATTTGCAATATCTTTCCAGTCGGCAATTGACACCAAGTGCCCTCGACATCCATTCATTTCACACTCCCTTTCTTGGAAGAATGCCACATATGATCGGGATTCCTCCCTTGCTCCTAACTAATTCAATGGCTGTCCTAAATCTCTGTATTAGTTCCTCACTCCTAACTCGCCCAACATCATTACCCCCTGCACTAATACAAATAATGGGTTTGTTCCCATTTCCCTTCATAATATCATTCATAAGAACATAAGAACATAAGAACAAAGGTAACTGCAGAAGGCCTATTGGCCCATACGAGGCAGCTCCTATTCTATAACCACCCAATCCCACTCATATACTCATATTCATGTTTTCAACAATATCACTAATTCCAGCTCCCGGATAGCAAACCCTTAGTCTGTTCCCCCTATCTCTGGCACAAAACGTTCTGTCTAAATACCTCACCTGGGAATCTCCCACAACCAAAATTCGCTTCGGTACCGCCCTAACTTTCTGATCAGCCTGAGGGGCCTGCGCTCTGCCGTTCCTTGCTGATTTCCTCGCTGCAGGCGCACTACAGCACTCGTCCTCCAACACGGCAAATGAATTTGCCGTTCTTAGGGAGTCTGTAGGCGGCCTTGTCAAGGTCTTCTTAAGACCCCTGTCTTTCACTACTCTCCACGATGAGGTCTCGTCAACACTGGTCTCCTCCTTCGTTTCCTCTCGAAGTCTCAGCCGTCGTACCTCCTCCCGCAGGGAATCCATCTCTGCTCTCAGAGCTCCAACCAGACTCACCAAATCATTAACTAATCCTTCCATTATTGCAATAATAATGTTACTCCAGAGCTCCAGGTAACACAACCTCTCACTGTGGTTGACTAAGTTAATTCCCCAAATTAGAAATCTTTCATATGAAGAGAAATTAACAAAGCTTAAGTTGCATTCACTGGAAAGGCGAAGAGTTAGGGGTGACATGATAGAGGTTTACAAGTGGATGAATGGACATAACAGGGGGGATATTAATAGGGTATTAAAAATATCAACACAAGACAGAACACGAAACAAAGGGTATAAATTGGATAAGTTTAGATTTAGGAAAGACTTGGGTAAATACTGGTTCAGTAAAAGGGTTGTTGATTTGTGGAACCAATTGCCGCGTAACGTGGTGGAGGTGGTGTCCCTCGATTGTTTCAAGCGCGGGTTGGACAAGTATATGAGTGGGATTGGGTGGTTATAGATAGGAGCTGCCTCGTATAGGCCAATAGGCCTTCTGCAGTTACCTTTGTTCTTATGTTCCTATGTTTAGAACAGGAATTCATACAACTGGTTAGAAATGTTAAAAAAGAGATTTGGAAAGCAAAAGGAAACTATGACGTTTGCATAGCAGAGCAAGCAAAGTCAAATTCTAAAGGGTTTTTTCAGTTATATCGAACTATGACTAGGGAAAGGATTGGTCCATTAAAATCTGAGACAGGTCAAATAACGGATAATGACAAGGAGATGAGTAGTATTTTTAACAAATATTTTATATCTGTATTTACTAAAGAAGAACTTAACAATATGCCTTCAGCCGAACAAGTCTATGTGGGTGGGGATGAGGACAGGTTGACTAGTTTAGCAGTTACAAGGGAGGATGTAATTAAACAATTAGAAAAACGAAAACCAAACAAATCCCCAGGGCCGGATGAAGTGTTTGCCAGGGTGCTTAAAGAATGCAAAGAGGAGCTTTCCGAGCCACTGTCTACCATATTTAATAAATCAATAGAGTCAGGCAGAGTGCCAGAGTCATGGAAGGTAGCTAATGTGGTACCAATTTTTAAGAAAGGAGATAGATCACTTGCGTCAAACTATCGGCCAATTAGCCTAACGTCTATTGTGGGAAAGTTACTTGAATCAATAATTGCAAATACAATTCGTCTCCATCTTGAAAAACATAAATTAATAAATGAGTCGCAACATGGTTTTACAAATGGCCGTTCATGTTTAACAAATTTGCTAATAATATATTAGCTAATATATTATTAGCTAATATGCTAATAATAATTTGCTAGCAATATGGAAGTTGTAGTGAAGGACCTGGTGACTCTAGTTGGAGCCCTGAGGACAGAGTTGGACTCTCTGCGGGAGGAGGTGCGTCAGCTTAAAAAACAACGAGAAGTAACGAAGGAGGAGACCAGCAGTAAAGGGACCTCGTCTTGGAGAGTTGCGAAAGACAGGGGCCTTAAGAAGACTTTGATAAAGCCGCCTTCAAACGCCATAGCAACTTCAAATTCATTTGACGTTTTGGAGGACGAGTGCTGTGGAGAGACTGTGGATCGCGCAAAAGGGAAAGCAACGAAGAGAAAGGAAGCGCAGGCCCCTCAGAAAGTAAAGGAAGTACCTAAGCAAACATTAGTTGTGGGAGATTCCCAGATAAGGTATTTGGATAGAACGTTTTGTGCTAGAGATAGGGGGAACAGGTTAAGGGTTTGCTATCCCGGAGCTGGCATTGGTGATATTATAAACAACATGAATGATATTATGGCTGGTAATGGGAACAATCCCATTATTTGCATTAGCGTGGGAGGAAATGATGTTGGTCGAGTCAGGAGTGAGGAACTGATTCAGAGGTATAAAACAGCCATAGAGTTAGTTAGGAGCAAGGGAGGAATCCCGATCATATGTGGCATTCTTCCAAGAAAGGGAGTGGGAAATGAATGGATATCGAGGGCACTTGGTGTCAATTGCCGGCTGGAAAGATATTGCAAATCAAATGCAATATCTTTCATAGACAACTGGGAACACTTCTATGGAAGAAATGAAATGTATGCTCGTGATGGGGTGCATCTATCGAGAGCTGGGGTTGTTGCTGTTGCGAACTCGCTAGAAGAAGTGGTTAGAGGTGTTTGTTTGGGTTTAAACTGTTAGTAGATAGAGGTATGGGAATTGATTTGGAGGAAGGAGGTAATAAAAGTATGTGTTTGTGGGAGAAAGGAATTGGCAAAACGATCAGGGAAAGAGAAGGTCCGCAAAATAACAATTCACTTAGGGTATATTACACTAACAGTAGAAGTCTAAGAAATAAAATTAACGAATTAAATGCTCTTGTCTGCACAGAAAAAATAGATATTATTGCACTTACCGAAACGTGGATGAATGTAGAAAATAGAGAACTATTAGCTGAATATCAAATATATGGATTTAAACTATTTCACACAGATAGATATATTAGACGAGGAGGTGGAGTAGCCATATATGTTAGGGATAGTTTGAAATGTAGTCTCAAAGAGGGAATCAAAACAGAGCCACACACAGAAACTATTTGGATTGAATTAAACGAAAAAGCAAATAATATTATAATAGGAGTAATATATAGGCCACCAAATTTAGACAGAATGGAAGCAAAGCATCTATGGGATGAAATATCTAGAGCATCTAGATCTAACAGTATTTATGTCATGGGTGACTTTAATTTTAGCGGAATAAACTGGTTGAACAAAACAGGGAATAGTGAAGCAGAAGATTTTCTAGAATTAATTGACGATTGCTTTCTTACGCAACACATTAAGGAACCAACACGGGAAAATAATATTTTAGATTTAGTGTTAACTAACAGGGAAACGCAAATTAATGACATCGAAATAGGGAGTGAGCTAGGGAGCAGTGATCACAAAGAAATCAGATTTAGCATAGAATGGAATAGACCAGTAGGAGAAAATTCTGTTAAAGTGCCAGATTTTCGAAAAGCTGATTTTAATAGCCTAAGAAATTTTTTGGGTCAAATTGATTGGAAAGGCTTGGGTATGGGGTGTGGGCCGGTCTTGGAGCGAGACATGAACCCAGCGATAGGTGACTTAAATGGGGATTTCGATGTGGATTCAATATATAACTTATTTAAGAATATTCTAAACAAAGCACAGGAACGTAGTATACCATACAAATTGAATAGATCGTATACTAATGACCCAAAGTGGATAACAAAGAATTTGAAGAACCTTATAGGTAAAAAGAGAGCTTGGTACAAAAGGATTAAAAATGGGGAGGTCACTTTAGAACAGGAATTCGTACAACTGGTTAGAAATGTTAAAAAAGAGATAAGGAAAGCAAAAAGAAACTATGAAGTTCGCATAGCAGGGCTAGCAAAGACAAATCCTAAAGGGTTTTTTCAGTTATATCGTACTAAGACTAGGGAAAGGATAGGTCCATTAAAAACTGAGACAGGTCAAATAACAGATAGTGATGAAGAGATGAGTAGTATTTTTAATAAATATTTTGTATCTGTATTTACTAAAGAGGAACTTAACAATATGCCTTCAGCCGAACAAGTCTATGTGGGTGGGGACGAGGACAGGTTGACGAGTTTAGCAGTTACCAGGGATGATGTTCTTAAACAAATAGTAAAACTCAAACCAAACAAATCCCCAGGGCCGGATGAAGTGTTTGCTAGGGTGCTTAAAGAATGCAAAGAGGAGCTTTGTGACCCACTGTCAACCATATTTAATAAATCAATAGAGTCAGGCAGAGTGCCAGAGTTTTGGAAAGTTGCTAATGTGATACCAGTTTTTAAGAAAGGAGATAGATCACTTGCGTCTAACTATCGACCAATTAGCCTAACGTCTATTGTGGGAAAGTTACTCGAATCTATAATAGCAAATAAAATTCGTCTTCATCTTGAAAAACATAAATTAATAATTGAGTCGCAACATGGTTTTATAAATGGCCGTTCATGTTTAACAAATTTGTTATCTTTTTATTCTAGCATTGTTGAGGCAGTTGATAGTGGTAAGGATTGCGATGTTGTATACCTTGACTTTAGCAAAGCTTTTGATACAGTGCCACATGAAAGACTGATTAAAAAAATAGAGTCTCATGGTATTGGGGGTGCTATATTAAGCTGGATTAGGGCATGGCTATACCAAAGGAAACAGAGAGTTAGTATAAATGGAATCAAGTCAGAGTGGGAAAATGTTGTAAGTGGAGTGCCTCAAGGCTCTATCCTGGGACCTCTGTTGTTTATAATATATATAAATGATTTAGATTCAGGTTTGAGTAGCAACATTTGCAAATTTGCCGATGATACGAAAATCGGTAGGGAAATTAATTCGGAGAAGGACTCACTATCACTTCAAGTTGATCTAGATAGGGTTTTGAAATGGTCAAAGGATTGGCAGATGCAGTTTAATGCTGATAAATGTAAAGTTCTGAGGTTAGGTAATGATGATAGAGTTACAAGATACGAGCTAGATGGTGTTAACATAAGAACATAAGAACAAAGGTAACTGCAGAAGGCCTATTGGCCCATACGAGGCAGCTCCTATTCTATAACCACCCAATCCCACTCATATACTTGTCCAACCCGTGCTTGAAACAATCGAGGGACCCCACCTCCACAATGTTACGCGGCAATTGGTTCCACAAATCAACAACCCTGTTACTGAACCAGTATTTACCCAAGTCTTTCCTAAATCTAAACTTATCCAATTTATATCCATTGTTTCGTGTTCTGTCCTGTGTTGATACTTTTAATACCCTATTAATATCCCCCCGGTTATGTCCATTCATCCACTTGTAAACCTCTATCATGTCACCCCTAACTCTTCGCCTTTCCAGTGAATGCAACTTAAGCTTTGTTAATCTTTCTTCATATGAAAGATTTCTAATTTGGGGAATTAACTTAGTCATCCTACGCTGGACACGTTCAAGTGAATTTATATCCATTCTATAATATGGCGACCAAAACTGAACTGCATAATCTAAATGGGGCCTAACTAGAGCAAGATATAGCTTGAGAACCACACCAGGTGTCTTGTTACTAACGCTGCGATTAATAAATCCAAGTGTCCGATTTGCCTTATTACGAACATTTATGCATTGATCCTTTTGTTTTAAATTCTTACTAATCATAACTCCCAGATCCCTTTCGCAATCCGACTTCGCAATCACAACACCATCTAGCTCGTATCTTGTAACTCTATCATCATTACCTAACCTCAGAACTTTACATTTATCAGCATTAAACTGCATCTGCCAATCCTTTGACCATTTCAAAACCCTATCTAGATCAACTTGAAGTGATAGTGAGTCCTCCTCCGAATTAATTTCCCTACCGATTTTCGTATCATCGGCAAATTTGCAAATGTTGCTACTCAAACCTGAATCTAAATCATTTATATATATTATAAACAACAGAGGTCCCAGGACAGAGCCTTGAGGCACTCCACTTACAACATTTTCCCACTCTGACTTGATTCCATTTATACTAACTCTCTGTTTCCTTTGGTATAGCCATGCCCTAATCCAGCTTAATATAGCACCCCCAATACCATGAGACTCTATTTTTTTAATCAGTCTTTCATGTGGCACTGTATCAAAAGCTTTGCTAAAGTCAAGGTATACAACATCGCAATCCTTACCACTATCAACTGCCTCAACAATGCTAGAATAAAAAGATAACAAATTTGTTAAACATGAACGGCCATTTATAAAACCATGTTGCGACTCAATTATTAATTTATGTTTTTCAAGATGAAGACGAATTTTATTTGCTATTATAGATTCGAGTAACTTTCCCACAATAGACGTTAGGCTAATTGGTCGATAGTTAGACGCAAGTGATCTATCTCCTTTCTTAAAAACTGGTATCACATTAGCAACTTTCCAAAACTCTGGCACTCTGCCTGACTCTATTGATTTATTAAATATGGTTGACAGTGGGTCACAAAGCTCCTCTTTGCATTCTTTAAGCACCCTAGCAAACACTTCATCCGGCCCTGGGGATTTGTTTGGTTTGAGTTTTACTATTTGTTTAAGAACATCCTCCCTGGTAACTGTTAAACTCGTCAACCTGTCCTCGTCCCCACCCACATAGACTTGTTCGGCTGAAGGCATATTGTTAAGTTCCTCTTTAGTAAATACAGATACAAAATATTTATTAAAAATACTACTCATCTCTTCATCACTATCTGTTATTTGACCTGTCTCAGTTTTTAATGGACCTATCCTTTCCCTAGTCTTAGTACGATATAACTGAAAAAACCCTTTAGGATTTGTCTTTGCTTGCCCTGCTATGCGAACTTCATAGTTTCTTTTTGCTTTCCTTATCTCTTTTTTAACATTTCTAACCAGTTGTACGAATTCCTGTTCTAAAGTGACCTCCCCATTTTTAATCCTTTTGTACCAAGCTCTCTTTTTACCTATAAGGTTCTTCAAATTCTTTGTTATCCACTTTGGGTCATTAGTATACGATCTATTCAATTTGTATGGTATACTACGTTCCTGTGCTTTGTTTAGAATATTCTTAAATAAGTTATATATTGAATCCACATCGAAATCCCCATTTAAGTCACCTATCGCTGGGTTCATGTCTCGCTCCAAGACCGGCCCACACCCCATACCCAAGCCATTCCAATCAATTTGACCCAAAAAATTTCTTAGGCTATTAAAATCAGCTTTTCGAAAATCTGGCACTTTAACAGAATTTTCTCCTACTGGTCTATTCCATTCTATGCTAAATCTGATTTCTTTGTGATCACTGCTCCCTAGCTCACTCCCTATTTCGATGTCATTAATTTGCGTTTCCCTGTTAGTTAACACTAAATCTAAAATATTATTTTCCCGTGTTGGTTCCTTAATGTGTTGCGTAAGAAAGCAATCGTCAATTAATTCTAGAAAATCTTCTGCTTCACTATTCCCTGTTTTGTTCAACCAGTTTATTCCGCTAAAATTAAAGTCACCCATGACATAAATACTGTTAGATCTAGATGCTCTAGATATTTCATCCCATAGATGCTTTGCTTCCATTCTGTCTAAATTTGGTGGCCTATATATTACTCCTATTATAATATTATTAGCTTTTTCGTTTAATTCAATCCAAATAGTTTCTGTGTGTGGCTCTGTTTTGATTCCCTCTTTGAGACTACATTTCAAATTGTCCCTAACATATATGGCTACTCCACCTCCTCGTCTAATATATCTATCTGTGTGAAATAGTTTAAATCCATATATTTGATATTCAGCTAATAGTTCTCTATTTTCTACATTCATCCACGTTTCGGTAAGTGCAATAATATCTATTTTTTCTGTGCAGACAAGAGCATTTAATTCGTTAATTTTATTTCTTAGACTTCTACTGTTAGTGTAATATACCCTAAGTGAATTGTTATTTTGCGGACCTTCTCTTTCCCTGATCGTTTTGCCAATTCCTTTCTCCCACAAACACATACTTTTATTACCTCCTTCCTCCAAATCAATTCCCATACCTCTAACTACTAACAGTTTAAACCCAAACAAACACCTCTAACCACTTCTTCTAGCGAGTTCGCAACAGCAACAACCCCAGCTCTCGATAGATGCACCCCATCACGAGCATACATTTCATTTCTTCCATAGAAGTGTTCCCAGTTGTCTATGAAAGATATTGCATTTGATTTGCAATATCTTTCCAGCCGGCAATTGACACCAAGTGCCCTCGATATCCATTCATTTCCCACTCCCTTTCTTGGAAGAATGCCACATATGATCGGGATTCCTCCCTTGCTCCTAACTAACTCTATGGCTGTTTTATACCTCTGAATCAGTTCCTCACTCCTGACTCGACCAACATCATTTCCTCCCACGCTAATGCAAATAATGGGATTGTTCCCATTACCAGCCATAATATCATTCATGTTGTTTATAATATCACCAATGCCAGCTCCGGGATAGCAAACCCTTAACCTGTTCCCCCTATCTCTAGCACAAAACGTTCTATCCAAATACCTTATCTGGGAATCTCCCACAACTAATGTTTGCTTAGGTACTTCCTTTACTTTCTGAGGGGCCTGCGCTTCCTTTCTCTTCGTTGCTTTCCCTTTTGCGCGATCCACAGTCTCTCCACAGCACTCGTCCTCCAAAACGTCAAATGAATTTGAAGTTGCTATGGCGTTTGAAGGCGGCTTTATCAAAGTCTTCTTAAGGCCCCTGTCTTTCGCAACTCTCCAAGACGAGGTCCCTTTACTGCTGGTCTCCTCCTTCGTTACTTCTCGTAGTTTTTTAAGCTGACGCACCTCCTCCCGCAGAGAGTCCAACTCTGTCCTCAGGGCTCCCACTAGAGTCACCAGGTCCTTCACTACAACTTCCATATTGCTATAACAACACTCAGGAGCTCCGGTTAACACAACCTCTCACTGTGACCTGAGAGAGGTGTTGTGATTGCGAAGTCGGATTGCGAAAGGGATCTGGGAGTTATGATTAGTAAGAATTTAAAACAAAAGGATCAATGCATAAATGTTCGTAATAAGGCAAATCGGACACTTGGATTTATTAATCGCAGCGTTAGTAACAAGACACCTGGTGTGGTTCTCAAGCTATATCTTGCTCTAGTTAGGCCCCATTTAGATTATGCAGTTCAGTTTTGGTCGCCATATTATAGAATGGATATAAATTCACTTGAACGTGTCCAGCGTAGGATGACTAAGTTAATTCCCCAAATTAGAAATCTTTCATATGAAGAAAGATTAACAAAGCTTAAGTTGCATTCACTGGAAAGGCGAAGAGTTAGGGGTGACATGATAGAGGTTTACAAGTGGATGAATGGACATAACCGGGGGGATATTAATAGGGTATTAAAAGTATCAACACAGGACAGAACACGAAACAATGGATATAAATTGGATAAGTTTAGATTTAGGAAAGACTTGGGTAAATACTGGTTCAGTAACAGGGTTGTTGATTTGTGGAACCAATTGCCGCGTAACATTGTGGAGGTGGGGTCCCTCGATTGTTTCAAGCACGGGTTGGACAAGTATATGAGTGGGATTGGGTGGTTATAGAATAGGAGCTGCCTCGTATGGGCCAATAGGCCTTCTGCAGTTACCTTTGTTCTTATGTTCTTATGTTCTAACTTTTTATTCCAGCATAGTTGAGGCAGTTGAAAGTGGTAAAGATTGTGATGTTGTGTACCTTGACTTTAGCAAAGCTTTTGATACAGTGCCACATGAAAGACTAATTAAAAAAATAGAAGCTCATGGTATTGGGGGTGCTATATTAACTTGGATTAGGGCATGGCTATTCCAAAGGAAACAGAGAGTTAGTATAAATGGGGTTAAGTCAGAGTGGGATAATGTTGTTAGTGGAGTACCTCAGGGCTCTGTCCTGGGACCTTTGTTGTTTAGAATATATATAAATGATTTAGATTCAGGTTTGCGTAGCAACATTTGCAAATTTGCCGATGATACGAAAATCGGTAGGGAAATTAATTCGGAGGAGGACTCACTATCACTTTAAGTTGATCTAGATAGGGTATTGAAATAGTCAAATGTTTGGCAAATGCAATTTAATGCTGATAAATGTAAAGTTCTGAGGCTAGGTAATGATGAGTTACAAGATACGAGCTAGATGGTGTTGAGATTGCGAAGTCGGATTGCGAAAGGGATCTGGGAGTTATGATTAGTAAGAATTTAAAACAAAAGGATCAATGCATGAATGTTCGTAAGAAGGCGAATAGGACACTGGGATTTATTAATCGAAGCGTTAGTAACAAGACACCTGGTGTGGTTCTTAAGCTATATCTTGCTCTGGTTAGGCCCCATTTAGATTATGCAGTTCAGTTTTGGTCGCCGTATTATAGAATGGATATAAATTCACTTGAACGTGTCCAACGTAGGATGACTAAGTTAATTCCCCAAATTAGAAATCTTTCATATGAAGAAAGATTAACAAAGCTTAAGTTGCATTCACTGGAAAGGCGAAGAGTTAGGGGTGACATAATAGAGGTTTACAAGTGGATGAATGGACATAACAGGGGGGATATTAATAGGGTATTAAAAATATCAATACAAGACAGAACACGAAACAATGGGTATAAATTGGATAAGTTTAGATTTAGGAAAGACTTGGGTAAATACTGGTTCAGTAACAGGGTTGTTGATTTGTGGAACCAATTGCCGCGTAACGTGGTGGAGGTGGTGTCCCTCGATTGTTTCAAGTGCAGGTTGGACAAGTATATGAGTGAGATTGGATGGTTATAGAATAGGAGCTGCCTCGTATAGGCCAATAGGCCTTCTGCAGTTACCTTTGTTCTTATGTTCTAGGTTTTCGAGTGGATGAATGGACATAACAGGGGGGATATTAATAGGGTATTAAAAATATCAACACAAGACAGAACACGAAACAATGGGTATAAATTGGATAAGTTTAGATTTAGGAAAGACTTGGGTAAATACTGGTTCAGTAACAGGGTTGTTGATTTGTGGAACCAATTGCCGCGTAACGTGGTGGAGGTGGTGTTCCTCGATTGTTTCAAGCGCAGGTTGGACAAGTATATGAGTGGGATTGGGTGGTCATAGATAGGAGCTGCCTCGTATGGGCCAATAAGCCTTCTGCAGTTACCTTTGTTCTTATGTTCTTATTACCAGTTAAAAAATCAGCATGTGACCCGCAGAGGCTCAAGGAAGTAATAGAGCAACAAATGGAAACTATCTCTAGACCCACAACGACTCACATCTTCACAGACGGATCAGTTGATCAAGAAAAAGGTTCTGCTGGGGCAGCAGTTTACACTACCAACCATGAAGCTTACTGGAGCATGAATAGTGGGTGCTCAACATTGCAAACAGAGTTGTATGCCCTGAAGGAGGCAATAAACTATACAATTGAGAATAATTTACATGATGTCATCATTCATACAGACTCTAAATCTTCGCTCCAGGCATTGTTATCCAGTCAGCACAGAGATAATTTACAACTCACAGAAATTCAACATATAGGAAAAGATGCCCATAATCGAGGGCTGTCTATCACCCTAAATTGGATTCCAAGTCACATTGGCATAGAGGGTAATGAACAGGCAGACTCACTAGCAAAAACTGCCACTGCTCTACCTGTTGTACAGGTTCAAATACCTCCAAGTTTCTCACAGATAAAGGAGCAAATCAAGAAGAAAATATTCTCAACTATCAAAAGTCGCCACAGAGACAAAGTAGCGGAAGGAAGATCCACTGCGATATGGTATGAACAAGCCACTGGTTACTCCTCTTTCAAGCCTGGCAAAAAGATATTCAGAGACATTGCAGTAGCCATACACAGACTCAGGCTTGGGTACAAGTACTGCTGGGAGGTAATGAACCCAATAGTTAAAGAGTGTCACATCTGTGAAACTGAGGCAGAGGCGCCGCTATTGCACTACTTACTGGAATGTGAAGCTACTGAACCTCTGCGCATCAAACTCAACATTAATCCAACGACAGCAGCTGCATTAGATGCACATTCCACCGCGACTACAATGATTAGAAAAGCTGTTGAGGAATGGGACTCATTAGTGAGCATTCTGCATCTACATCCGCCACCAAGATAATGTTAATAAAACAAGATTAAAACCAGTGCACTAAAACAGAAGCGACAAATAAGCAGGGAAAAAAGGAGAAGTCCTCTCCTCCATTTTAAACTTAGACCTAAATATCACAGGAAAAAGGTTATCATGTATAACCAAACTCAATTACAGGTTCACCATAGCCCGTGCTACATGGACACTCTGTCCTGAATAGCTAAATCTTTAACAACAACAACAACAACAGTCAGCTAACATGTCACCTACTATCTGGCGACTCCACATAAATACGTGAACAACATTATCACCCCTCAATCGGCTTTAAACAAGCAATAAGAGAATATTTATCATCTCTTCTCTTAACCTTTACCTCTGGAAGGGTTTCGACCCAAGCAGAATCAATCAATACCTCATTATCTTCTTAATATGAGTGATAAACTCATAAACGAGTGTCAAGCGTGTGGGAAAACATTTAGTCGTCTTGGAAATATGAAGAACCACAAAATGGTGCATACTGATCTTAAACCTCGCACTTGTCTCGAATATGGTGCAAGTTTCTGCCAAACTGGAACTCTGAAAAAACTCAAGATGGCAAATTTGGGTAGTAAATCATATGAGTGTTTTGAGTGCGGAGAAACGTTCAGCCGAATAAAAAATTTAAAGAAACACAAAATGATGCACACAGGTGAAAAGCCCTTCAGCTGTGATGTTTGTGGAAAGAATTTCAGTACCCGTCGAAATATTATTAGGCACTTGTTAGTACACTCTGGTGAGAAATCCCACGAGTGTCCAGAGTGTGGGAAAAGATTCTCTCGATATGACTTTTTGAAGAAACACAGAATTGTGCATACGGGTGAAAAGCCTCATAGGTGTGATGTGTGTGGGAAAAATTTGAGTAGTCGTAGCAGTCTAAATGATCACATGTTAATGCATACTGGAGAAAAACCTTTCGAGTGTGATGAGTGTGGAAAAAGTTTCAGGTATCGTAGCCATATAGTTAGGCACATGATGGAGCATTCTGGTGAGAAACCTTACGAGTGTCTAGAGTGTTGTAAAAAATTCTTTCGAAATGATCATTTGAAGAGCCACCAAAGAGTGCATACTAGAGAAAAATTTCAAGACTGAGAAAAAGATTCATTCAACTTGGAGCTATGAAAACACACAGGATTATGCAAACAAGTTTGGTCAGTTTATGATAAGATTTCTCATAATTTCGAGTGAAATAGATTTCATTTTATTGCACAATATGTTTATAATTACTAGAACATAATATGTATTTTATTGGTGTAAGTAATAAAATTTTTATCCCACTATCAAAGCTTCTTTTTCTTCCTACTCTTGGTGATATTGTTTCTATGAAAACAGGTTAAATTTAAGACTTAAAATATAGGTCCTTAAATTTAACCTTAATTTAGGTTAAATATTGCTAAGGAAATTTAATCCTCAAAATTAAGCACTCAAAATGGATTTTATGATGACTTACCTTTTAACTGCCAAAAAATACTGTAACAAAATAAAGAGAAAACTAATAAGATCACATGAAACTTCAAGTTTCATGTGATAGAACTTTTGTGCCAGAGATAGGAGGAACAAGTTAAGTGTTTGCTATCCAGGAGCTTGAATTGGTGATATTGTTAACAACATGAATGATATTATGACTGGAAATGGGAACAAACCCATTATCTGTATCAGTGCCGGTGGAAATGATGTTTGACGAGTTAGGAGTAAGACACTGATACAGAGGTTTAAGACAGCAACAGAATTAGTTAGAAGCATAAGAACATAAGAACATAAGAACAAAGGTAACTGCAGAAGGCCTATTGGCCCATACGAGGCAGCTCCTATTCTATAACCACCCAATCCCACTCATATACTTGTCCAACCCGTGCTTGAAACAATCGAGGGACCCCACCTCCACAATGTTACGCGGCAATTGGTTCCACAAATCAACAACCCTGTTACTGAACCAGTATTTACCCAAGTCTTTCCTAAATCTAAACTTATCCAATTTATATCCATTGTTTCGTGTTCTGTCCTGTGTTGATACTTTTAATACCCTATTAATATCCCCCCGGTTATGTCCATTCATCCACTTGTAAACCTCTATCATGTCACCCCTAACTCTTCGCCTTTCCAGTGAATGCAACTTAAGCTTTGTTAATCTTTCTTCATATGAAAGATTTCTAATTTGGGGAATTAACTTAGTCATCCTACGCTGGACACGTTCAAGTGAATTTATATCCATTCTATAATATGGCGACCAAAACTGAACTGCATAATCTAAATGGGGCCTAACTAGAGCAAGATATAGCTTGAGAACCACACCAGGTGTCTTGTTACTAACGCTGCGATTAATAAATCCAAGTGTCCGATTTGCCTTATTACGAACATTTATGCATTGATCCTTTTGTTTTAAATTCTTACTAATCATAACTCCCAGATCCCTTTCGCAATCCGACTTCGCAATCACAACACCATCTAGCTCGTATCTTGTAACTCTATCATCATTACCTAACCTCAGAACTTTACATTTATCAGCATTAAACTGCATCTGCCAATCCTTTGACCATTTCAAAACCCTATCTAGATCAACTTGAAGTGATAGTGAGTCCTCCTCCGAATTAATTTCCCTACCGATTTTCGTATCATCGGCAAATTTGCAAATGTTGCTACTCAAACCTGAATCTAAATCATTTATATATATTATAAACAACAGAGGTCCCAGGACAGAGCCTTGAGGCACTCCACTTACAACATTTTCCCACTCTGACTTGATTCCATTTATACTAACTCTCTGTTTCCTTTGGTATAGCCATGCCCTAATCCAGCTTAATATAGCACCCCCAATACCATGAGACTCTATTTTTTTAATCAGTCTTTCATGTGGCACTGTATCAAAAGCTTTGCTAAAGTCAAGGTATACAACATCGCAATCCTTACCACTATCAACTGCCTCAACAATGCTAGAATAAAAAGATAACAAATTTGTTAAACATGAACGGCCATTTATAAAACCATGTTGCGACTCAATTATTAATTTATGTTTTTCAAGATGAAGACGAATTTTATTTGCTATTATAGATTCGAGTAACTTTCCCAGCAAAGGAATCCTTATCATAAGTGGCATTCTTCCAAGAGATCGAGTTAAAAATGAATGATTGTCGAGGGCACTTGCCGACTGGACAATAATTGCAAATCAAATGGATAACTGGAAACATCTATGGAAGGAAAGACATGTGTGCATCTATCTAGGGCTGGGGTTGCTGTTGCGAGCTCATTGGAACCTGTTGTCATAGGGTTGTTTAGGTTTAAATAGTTACTAGATAGTGATAGGGAATTGATATGGAGATAGGAGGTAATAAATATATGAGTTTATGAGGAAAACAAATTAGCAAATGAACCTGGAAAGAGAATTGCCTCAAAATAAAAATTCAATTAGTCATATATTACTTGAACAATGTGAGTCAAAGCAGAAGATTTTCTAGAATTAATTGACGATTGCTTTCTTACGCAACACGTAAAGTAACCAACGCGGGAAAATAATATTTCAGATTTAGTGTTAACTAACAGGGAAACTCAAATTAAGGACATCGAAATAGGGAGTGAGCTAGGGAACAGTGATCATAAAGAAATCAGATTTAGCATAGAATGGAATAGATCTGTAGGAGAAAATTATGTTAAAGTACCTGATTTTCGAAAAGCTAATTTCAATAACCTAAGAAATTTATTGGGTGAAATAGATTGGAAAGTCTTGGGTATGGGGTGTGGGCCGGTCTTGGAGCTAGACGTAAACCCAGCGATAGGTGACGTAAAAGGGTTTTTCGATGTGGATTCAAAATATAACCTATTTAAAAATATTCTAAGCAAAGCCCAGGAACGTAGTATACCATATAAATTGAATAGATCTGTTACGGACCCGAGTCCAGCGTCCGAGCACGGAGCAGTGACGACAACGCCATCTGTGGGTCAGCTCCCGAAACCCCCCTCCAAATGAACGACGCCATCTAGCGAGGGCGGGATATACCGGCCACAGGGGCTGGTTTCCCGTCTTAATCAGCTCGTAACAGCCGCTGCTGACCTCTGGTGAGGTGACGCTTAGACAGCAACGCCATCTATGGAGTGGATAGGTGGGCGTTTGTGTCTAAGCCTGTTAGTGAGGTGCCCTAGAGTGTCACCTGTACTAATGACGTGTCTGATTACAGAGTCGACCTGGGACTGCAGTAATGGACGTTGGATCAGTCTACCCAAGGCAGCCAGTCTCTCCACGTGTTTGCTGCAGAAGCTGTGAGCCACCCCTGGACGTACACTGCTGAGAGTGTTAGCCTGCCTGTGACGTGGCAGAGTTGAAGAATCGTCGTACCCGGGGGTTGACTGGTGGAAGAGACTAGCCACTGTGGTGCTATAGAGAGGAGAGTGATCAGCGGGATCACACGAGGCTCCTGCCTAGGGCTCGCAACCCTAGTATCGGTCGTGGAGTGGCCTACGCGGCGGAGCTGATTGGATCCTGCCAGCTACAGGCTGGATTTGTGGTTAAAGGCCTCCACGACGGTGAACCCAGTGGGACTGTGATTGGGCTGGCCTGTGGCCAGGGTAGATAAATCCTAGAGAATCAAAGGATTCATCATGAGGCCATGAGAAGAGAACCAGAGCTACTCATCTTGAGCACCGTAGAGCATCCTGTGTCTTCGGAGGAAGACAAGTTATTGTATATAAGTGTAGTTACAGCCCCAGCGAGTGACTGTGAGATATTTATGGTGGTGGTTAATATATATATTTAAATTAGTGTATTTGTATCCCTTCCCCTTTAATTTCACTTGCGTTACGGAACACACCCCTTGAAAGCCACTACTAACTTGGGGCCGGATACCCAAACTCTAATAACATCAGAGAAGAACCCCAGTTGCGATCCAATAGGGCCGTAACAAGATCGAATACTAATGATCCAAAGTGGATAACAAAGGATCTGAAGAACCTTATAGGTAAAAAGATAGCTTGGTACAAAAGGATTAGGATTGGGGAAGTCAGTTTAGAACAGGAATTCATACAACTGGTTAGAAATACTAAAAAAGAGATAAGGAAAGCAAAAAGAAACTATGAAGTTCGCATAGCAGAGCAAGCAAAGACAAATCCTAAAGGATTTTTCCAGTTATACCAGACATAGATTAGGGAAAGGATAGGTCCATTAAAAACTGAGACAGATCAAATAACAGATAATGATGAAGAGATGAGTAGTATTTTTAAAAAATATTTTATATCTGTATTTACTAAAGACGAACTTAACAATATGCCTTCAGCCGAACAAGTCTATGTGGGTGGGGACGAGGACAGGTTGACTAGTTTA
Organism: Procambarus clarkii; assembly: GCF_040958095.1. Taxonomy (NCBI): domain Eukaryota; kingdom Metazoa; phylum Arthropoda; class Malacostraca; order Decapoda; family Cambaridae; genus Procambarus; species Procambarus clarkii. The sequence continues at coordinate 43,347,369 of NC_091175.1, forward strand.
GCAGTTGCCAGGGAGGATGTAATTAAACAAATAGTTAAACTCAAACCAAACAAATCCCCAGGGCCGGATGAAGTGTTTGCCAGGGTGCTTAAAGAATGCAAAGAGGAGCTTTCCGAGCCACTGTCTACCATATTTAATAAATCAATAGAGTTAGGCAAAGTGCCAGAGTTATAGAAAGTTGCTAATGTGATACCAATTTTTAAGAAAGGAGATCACTTGCGTCTAACTATCGACCAATTAGCCTAGCGTCTAGTGTGGGAAAGTTACTTGAATCGATAATTGCAAATAAAATTCGTCTTCATCTTGAAAAACACAAATTAATAAATGAGTCGCAACATGGTTTTACAAATGGCCGTTCATGTTTAACAAAATTTGCTATCTTTTTAAGAACATAAGAACAAAGGTAACTGCAGAAGGCCTATTGGCCCATACGAGGCAGCCACCCAATCTCACTCATATACATGTCCAACCCATGCTTGAAACAATCGAGATACCCCACCTCCACCACGTTACGCAGCAACTGGTTTCACAAATCAACAACCCTGTTACTGAACCAGTATTTACTCAAGTCTTTCCTAAATCTAAACTTATCCAATTTATACCCATTGTTTCCTGTTCTGTCTTGTGTTGATACTTTTAATACCCTAATAATATCCCCTTTCTTATGTCCATTCATCCACTTGTAAACCTCTATCATGTCACCCCTAACCCTTCGCCTTTCCCGTGAATGCAACTTAAGCTTTGTTAATCTTTCTTCATATGAAAGATTTCTAATTTGGGGAATTAACTTAGTCATCCTATGCTGGACACGTTCAAGTGAATTTATATCCATTCTCTAGTACAGCGACCAAAACTGAATAGCCGGATTAAGCTGGATTATGGCATGGCTATACCAAAGGAAACAGAGAGTTAGTATAAATGGAGTCAAGTCAGAGTGGGAAAATGTTGTAAGTGGGGTACCTCAGGGCTCTGTCCTGGGACCTCTGTTGTTTATAATATATATAAATGATTTAGATTCAGGTTTGAGTAGTGTTGGGGTATTACAGTTCTTATCTCTTTACTCTAGGTGAGCAACAATATCTCAAGGTCACTCACCGTAGCCCTGCGGGTCTTCACTCTAATCCTCTTGGCGCCACTGCACGCCAGGAGAGTATCCCAGTCAATCCCAACCGGCCTTCTGATTGAGAAGGAGTGGGAACACACTTCTTGTTTACTTAACTGTTGTGTGGCCCGCCCCAACAATAGGGCTTTACTATTAACCACAAGGTCGCCAACTGGTGTTTTCGGTGTCCAGTAACACCTCAGTGGACTGGTGGAATTAGTGGTAGCCTTGGCAAGGTCACACTCAAAAGATCAGGAATCCGGCAGGTACTTACTCTTATCACTCTTTGCTTTCCAGTATAATATAGCCACAAGATCAATGGAGGGGATGATATAAACACAAAAGTAATTTTGTATTTTACTTAAAATTCATGAAAGGTCAAGGTCATATCAATAAATAAATCAGCTGATCCTGGCTGTAGCCCGGTCGTTCCCACGAATATTATGCACTCACTAAGTGGCAACACCTCCCCCTCTCGTCAATGTCAAGATCAGCTGAGCGCCTGGCTCCGCGCGAAAGTTTATTGCTTGTTTTCTAGATTCACGCACGCTGTTTCTTTAAGTTCTCCAATGTTACTAGAAACTCGCACACTCGATATTGGCAACAATAGCACGTATTACTTAGTTACACTGTACTCGGGCTCAAACAGTCGTTTCTACAATCAATGCGACAATGACTCACTGTAATGGTTTTCACTGCCCTTCATTCAATGATATATTATGAAGTATTTAACACTGGAGTTTTCAGTACTTCCTTTCGTGGGCGATAACAATAATTCACTGTACTCACAAATGATTAATCACTGCATGAACGTAGACACATATAATGTATACAAATCAGACATCAATAAATGGTAAATAAAATAGTTTCTGGGCACACAACTAACTTCCTTATACTTCCTAACTTCCAAATACTGGCATAATATTATATATAATTTATCACTATATGTTCACATCTAAGTCTCTAGAAAGATATACAAAACACAGTAAATTTATCACTTGTTCCGGGTGCCTGTACACACCAATAATAAACATGAATATTATAAGTACTCTTGATAGTACTATCCTGCACACTGGTGCTTTATTGTGACATGGGTGAGACTTGCTCACGACATATAAAATCCTCAGGCTAGATAATATAGCCGAATAATATAGCTAACTAAAGGGGAATGGGGAGGGAAACTAGAAACACCTACTTCAACCTATCCTCCGATGAGAGTTGAGTTGTAGCTCCTGGTCCTGGTGTCGGGAACGCCCCCACACACACGTTGTCGTGTCCTACCGGAACCACTCGCCGTCCCACCATTTAGCGCGTCGTCTCCGTGCCTTCTTCCCTGCAGGTCCGTACTCCTCCTCGACTTCTTGAAGGGTTGGAGTCGGTCTCCTGGCCGTCGACTTCTCCCAGCTGCGGCTGCCGCCTACGTCTCAGCTGCAGTCGTCCGGATTCCCAAATAGTCTTCTTCTTCCTCAGCTACCCAGTGGCTCTATCAGCCACTACGCCATCACGAATGGGTGAACTGCCTCAGACGTCGCCTACGTCACTGCACAGACTTCACTTCTTCTTGCACAGTACCTGACTGGAGCACTTGTTGCTCAATAACCGTCGATTCCCTCTCTGGTTCAACACATGAACTAGGGAAGACCTCACAGAGTACTGGCAGACTTCAGGTGACGCGTAAATTCACGGGAGCGGGAAACAACTGTCAAACTGACAGGACCAATCGTCGCACGTCCAACCTCTTTGACGTGTCGTGTCTGACTGCTGGCGCCAACATGGCGCGCTGCCCGGACCCCCTTCCTTTCGTGACGTCACTTTCGCCACGGGAAGTTCTCATTGGCTCCCGGTGACCAATCCGGTGTCACTGACGTCACACCGTTTTGGCGGGGAAACAGGAGAGCCAGCACCATCTTGGCTTCCTAAAGGGCCTAAACCACAGGCCAAAATATTATTGTTTCACAAATTTCTCGGCTCTCCGAGAACACTCCACTCTCCCACATATATCAAATTGATGCCTGCGACGTAGAGAACGCTTGGGAAAAGTGGACATGACTCTTACTGCAGGCGTGGGAGAAATATAAGGGAGGGGGGGGAACACCGTCACATACCCCTCCCCTTAAAATAAGAGTCATGTCTGGTTAGTGCATACGGGATAGGGCATCTGCTGCTACGTTGTCCTTCCCCTTGATGTGCTTGATTTCCAGCCGGTATTCTTGCAGTAACAACGCCCACCTCGTCAGACGTTGGTTGGAATTCTTCATCTTGTATAAAAATGTGAGAGGGTTGTGATCTGTGAATACCAGAACAGGTCTCGCCCCTCCTCCCACGTACACATCAAAGTGCTTCAGGGCCATAACTAGCGCCAATGCCTCCTTCTCAACGGTGCTATAGGCCCGCTGGTATTTTACAAACTTCTTCGAGTAGAATGCTACTGGCCTATGTACTTCACTCCTTTCTATGTACTTCACTCCCCTATTCCAACGTCGCTGGCGTCCACGTACAGGATAAAACCGGCTGAAAAATCTGGAGATATTAATACCGGGGCCTCCGTCAACAATTTCTTGGTCTTTTCAAAAGACTCTTGGCAGGCCTCTCCCCATCTCCATCTTACATTCTTGGAGAGTAGCTCGGTCACCGTGGAGAAATTCCGGCAGAACCCACGATAGTACCCTATCATTCCGAGGTACCTTAGCAACTCCTTGCGCGTCTTGGGCACGGAGTATCAGCCTTTATGGCTGATACTTTGTTATCAACAGGAGTGACTTCACCTTGGCCGATGACAAAACCGAGGTACTCTAAGTGAGCTTTCCCAAACTCACTCTTGGCCAAATTTACAGTCAAGTTGGCCTCCTCTAGCCTTCTGAATAATTCCCCAAGTCTCTCCAGATGCGTCTTCCAATCGTCGGCGTACACGACGATGTCATCGATGTAAACCGTGCAGCCTGCGGCACCCCTTAACAGCTCGTTCATCATTCGCTGGAAGCAGCTGCCGCTGTTTTTCATACCAAAGGGCAACACCTTGTACTGGTACAGCCCGTCAGGAGTTGCGAAAGCTGATATCTTCCTGGCCTCAGGAGTGAGAGCGATCTGGTAGTACCCCTTGAGTAGATCGACCTTGGATACGTACCGTGCACTGCCCACCTGGTCAATGCAATCGCTCACCCTCGGCATGGGGTGAGAATCAGCCACTGTGATGGAGTTCACCCTCCTGTAATCTGTACAAAAGCGGTAGGTTCCGTCGCTTTTCCTCACCAACAAGCATGGGGAACTCCACTCACTCTTACTGGGCTCCGCAAGGTCGTTCTCAAGGAGGTACTCCACCTCCTTTCTCATCAGCTCCCGCTTCTCCCCCTATACGCGCTCTGCTTGACGGGCCTGGCGTCCCTCACCTCCACCTCGTGCGTCACACTCCTGTGTCGTCGGGGCACGTTGGTGAAGAGGGAGGCATTCTCTCTCAGCAGGTTCGTCAGGTCCGCTCTCTGTTGCCCTTCCAGATGTAACAGCTTGTCCTTGATGTTTGCCAGACTCTCAGTGTTGGTGAGACGGGTGCCATCCGCCCTGAACCACTTTCCTTCATCCTCCAGGAGTTCTTGGTCCACTTGTACGCACAGGACCGTCTTCTGCTGGGGTTCTCGGGTCATCGTTCCGTCCTGCCTGGCGGCTCCTCCTTCCACAGTGAAGAAAGGTTTCAGGCGGTCTACGTGACACACCTGCTTCTTGCGGGGTTTATCCGGCTTCTCAATTTCGTACCACATAGGCCATAACCGCCGCAGCACCTGGTATGGTCCCTCGAACCGCGACTCGGTCACCCTACCTTTACCTGGCAGCAAAACCATCACCTGTGACCCGACCTGGAACTCCCTCTGCGTAGCTCTCTTGTCGTACCACTCCGACATCTTACGCTGCGCCTCCTTCAGGTGTTTCCCAGCTAGTTCCTTCGCTAGGGTGAGACGTTCTTTGAACTTCTGGACATATTCATTCACCGTTCCCACGGTCGCTCCCGGTGTCCATTGTTCCCTCAGCATGGACAGAGGACTTCTCACCTCGTGTCCATATACTAGCTGAAATGGTGAGAATCCCAATGATTCTACCACCGCGTTCCGTATGGCAAATAACGCGGGGTAAACAGCCTCATCCCATTCAGCCCCCTGTTCTGCGCAGAATACTCTCAGCACGGTTTTCAAAGTGGAATGGAACCTTTCGATCGCCCCCTGCGACTGCAGTCGGTAGGGCGACGATCGAATCTGAGTCACTCCCCATCCTGTCACCGTCTGTCGGAACCATTTAGATTGAAATATGCTTCCGCAGTCTGTCTGTATCTCTCTGGGCATCCCCACCCAAGCGAAAAAACGTTGTAGTTGGCCGGCTACTCCTTTCGACGTCAAACGTCGCATCGGGACGGCTTCTGGAAATCTAGTGGACGCACACATTATCGTCATCAGGTAGGTATTCCCTCTCTTCGTCCTTGGCAAAGGACCCACCCCGTCAACTAGCAGTCGCTCGAAAGCAGGCCCAAACGCTGGAACAGGGATCAATGGGGCCTTTGGTATCGCGGACTGGCTCTTCCCGGCCCTCTGGCACGGTAAGCACGTCTTACAATAGCGCCTCACCTCGGAGTCCATACCTGGCCAGTAAAAGTAATCCCTGATCCTTCGCAGCGTCTTAGTCACTCCCAGGTGACCTGCAGAGTCCACGGAGTGCGATAGGTCCAACACGGCCGCTCTGCACTGGGCCGGCAACACTACCTGGTGCCTCGTACTTAGAGACTCTTCTCCGGCCTCCACCCTCACAGGTCTCCACTGCCTCATCAGCATGCCGTCTTGAAGGTAAAAATGAGTAGCCTTCTCAGGACCAACACGTCCTCCTTTGGCCTCACTAATCAATTCGGGGAACTCCTCCTGCTGCAACTGTCCAAGACGAGTGCGGTCTACCCCTAGAGAACTGGTGAGGGTCACCTGCAACTCACCATTCGGGCTACCTTCGCCCTCCGCTCGTTCTCCGGGTCCTACGAAGAGGTGATCTATTCCCAGGCTGTCGGACGTCTCCTCAGCCCCATCAGATCCACAACCTCCTTGTTCTTCGCGTTGTCTCGGTATCACAGCACAAACTGGGAACGCCACCGGGGCGATTCCCTTCTCGTCCCCACAGGCGTTCAACTCTCCGCCCGTCTCCTTGTATTGTTCTAGGCACTCTTCGCCTTTCACGAGATTCGGAAGGACATATCCTCCACACGCGTCATTCCCCAAGATGACCTGTGCCTCCATCTTGGGCATTGATGTACAGACCCCCACCACAAGGGTCTGGCAGCCATAGTCGGAATTCAACGTTACCTGGTGAAGGGGCATCCTCACTGGGCCTCCCACAGTGGTCACACTTGCCACCCCCACACTGGTACTTTCGTAACCCTCGGGGAACAGGTTTTCACTCACCAGGGTAAAATCAGCCCCAGTGTCTCTTAGCATCTTCACTGGGATGGGGTCTGCGTCCCCCATCCTTACGGTTCCCTGACACACGAATGGGTGAACTTTCTTCTCCCCACTCAGCACGGGTTCATCCCGCACTCTCTCGGCCCTCTGGTCCTCGAACATCACTAAAGCAACGTGTCCCCGCTGCTTAGGGGACACGCTGCTTAGGGCGTCTGCATTCCCGCGCGACGTGTCCGATTATTCCGCAGTTGTAGCAGCGGACCCTCGGCGGAGACCATCCGCCACCGCTCGCCTTAGCACTGCCTTCAGAGGCCGTCGCTCCCTGTGTCTTCCTCGCCCCACTTGTCGTTTCCTTCGTTGCAGCAACAGCTCCCGAGCTCTCAGCTTGGTTCTTCTTGATCGGCTCTACAGCACCTTTTGATCCTCGGGTGTCCCAACTTGAGAGGTGGGACTTGGGAGAACTCGCTCCTGTCCTCCATCCATCCGTCCTTCTATAATTCCTATTGTTTCCGACGTATACGGGTGGTCGGTGCTGTCCCTCTCGGCGTGGGCGTAGGGCTTCTTCTAACATGTCGGCTCGGTCGGCTGCGGCCCTCAGGTCCTTAATGTCCGCCTCCTTTACCCTCACCCTGATCTCAGGAGAGAGCTCGGACATAAACTTTTCCATGACCATTAGTTCCTTGACCTCTTCGACCGACCTCGCTTCTTCAGAGTCCAGCCACTTAAGGAACTTTCTTTCCATGTCCCTCGCCGTCTCCGCATAAGATTTTCCTGGCGACCGGGTACATTCTCTAAACCTCTTCCGGTAACATTCCGGCGTGAGCTTGAATGAATGGAGCACAGCTCGTTTTACCGCATCGTAGTTAGTGCATTCTTGGAAGTCGAGCATAGTGTAGGCTTCACGAGCTTCACCTGTGAGCCTCCCTTGAACCAGCTCTGCCCACTCCGCCCTCGGCCACCTCTTCAGAGCTGCAACCCTCTCGAAGTGGTCGAAGAAACTTTCGGCTTCACTAGGCACATAGACCGGCAGGTCTCGTTCCCTCACTCGTCGGTCTTCCTGTTGCGGCGGAGCAAGTGCACCTAATCCTAGTTCAGCTCGCTTCAGCTCCACCTCCTTGTTGGCTTCTATTTCCAGTTGTCTCAGTCTAACTTCTCGCTCGTGTTCTTCCCTGCGTAGCTGTGCTTCTCGCTCTTGTTCTTCCCTGCATAGCTGTGCTTCTCGCTCTTGTTCTTCCCTGCGTAGCTGTGCTTCTCGCTCTTCTTTGCGCTGCTGTGCTTCTTCTCTCCTCAGCTGCGCTTCTGCTTCTCGCTCTTCTTTGCGCTGCTGTGCCTCTCGCTCTTCATTGCGCTGCTGTGCTTCTCGCTCTTCTCTGCGCTGCTGTGCTTCTTCTCTCCTCAGCTGCGCTTCTGCTTCTCGCTCTTCTTTGCGCTGCTGTGCCTCTCGCTCTTCACGCTTCAGTTGTACTTCCAGCTGCAACTTCATTATTTCCAGCTTAATGCTGTGCCTGCTGCCGCTGGATCCCCTGCTGCTTCCACCAATGCTCAGGTGTTCACCCACACTGGCAGGTGTTTGGGGCCGTTCCTCCCCCAAAGCTTCGTCTCGTGCCCTGAGCTGTGCCATTATCTCTAATCTTCTTTCTCCTACTCTGGCAGATCTCAGCTTTATTCCAAAATGATCTGCTATAGCCTGTAACTGTGCCTTGGTGCACTCTTCCAGCACCTGTTCATCTCTAGTGTCAATAAACCTCGTTACTTTATCATCCTCCATCTTGTGCTATGAGTGATAACCTGCACCTGATCTCTAACACCACTGCCAATTACCACCACTGCCAACTTTACTTCGATCGAAATCCTAGCAAGGTCGCCAATGTTGGGGTATTACAGTTCTTATCTCTTTACTCTAGGTGAGCAACAATATCTCAAGGTCACTCACCGTAGCCCTGCGGGTCTTCACTCTAATCCTCTCGGCGCCACTGCACGCCAGGAGAGTATCCCAGTCAATCCCAACCGGCCTTCTGATTGAGAAGGAGTGGGAACACACTTCTTGTTTACTTAACTGTTGTGTGGCCCGCCCCAACAATAGGGCTTTACTATTAACCACAAGGTCGCCAACTGGTGTTTTCGGTGTCCAGTAACACCTCAGTGGACTGGTGGAATTAGTGGTAGCCTTGGCAAGGTCACACTCAAAAGATCAGGAATCCGGCAGGTACTTACTCTTATCACTCTTTGCTTTCCAGTATAATATAGCCACAAGATCAATGGAGGGGATGATATAAACACAAAAGTAATTTTGTATTTTACTTAAAATTCATGAAAGATGTCACAAGGTCATATCAATAAAAAAATCAGCTGATCCTGGCTGTAGCCCGGTCGTTCCCACGAATATTATGCACTCACTAAGTGGCAACACCTCCCCCTCTCGTCAATGTCAAGATCAGCTGAGCGCCTGGCTCCGCGCGAAAGTTTATTGCTTGTTTTCTAGATTCACGCGCGCTGTTTCTTTAAGTTCTCCAATGTTACTAGAAACTCGCACACTCGATATTGGCAACAATAGCACGTATTACTTAGTTACACTGTACTCGGGCTCAAACAGTCGTTTCTACAATCAATGCGACAATGACTCACTGTAATGGTTTTCACTGCCCTTCATTCAATGATATATTATGAAGTATTTAACACTGGAGTTTTCAGTACTTCCTTTCGTGGGCGATAACAATAATTCACTGTACTCACAAATGATTAATCACTGCATGAACGTAGACACATATAATGTATACAAATCAGACATCAATAAATGGTAAATAAAATAGTTTCTGGGCACACAGTCTAACTTCCAAATACTGGCATAATATTATATATAATTTATCACTATATGGTCACATCTAAGTCTCTAGAAAGATATACAAAACACAGTAAATTTATCACTTGTTCCGGGTGCCTGTACACACCAATAATAAACATGAATATTATAAGTACTCTTGATAGTACTATCCTGCACACTGGTGCTTTATTGTGACATGGGTGAGACTTGCTCACGACATAAAATCCTCAGGCTAGATAATATAGCCGAATAATATAGCTAACTAAAGGGGAATGGGGAGGAAAACTAGAAACACCTACTTCAACCTATCCTCAGATGAGAGTTGAGTTGTAGCTCCTGGTTCTGGTGTCGGGAACGCCCCCACACACACGTTGTCGTGTCCTACCGGAACCACTCACCGTCCCACCATTTAGCGCGTCATCTCCGTGCCTTCTTCCCTGCAGGTCCGTACTCCTCCTCGACTTCTTGAAGGGTTGGAGTCGGTCTCCTGGCCGTCGACTTCTCCCAGCTGCGGCTGCCGCCTACGTCTCAGCTGCAGTCGTCCGGATTCCCAAATAGTCCTCTTCTTCCTCAGCTACCCAGTGGCTCTATCAGCCACTACGCCGTCACGAATGGGTGAACTGCCGCAGACGTCGCCTACGTCACTGCACAGACTTCACTTCTTCTTGCACAGTACCTGACTGGAGCACTTGTTGCTCAATAACCGTCGATTCCCTCTCTGGTTCAACACATGAACAACTGTCGAACTGACAGGACCAATCGTCGCACGTCCAACATCTTTGACGTGTCGTGTCTGACTGCTGGCGCCAACACGGCGCGCTGCCCGGACCCCCTTCCTTTCGTGACGTCACTTTCGCCACGGGAAGTTCTCATTGGCTCCCGGTGCCACATTGCTGTCGGAGACCAATCCGGTGTCACTGACGTCACACCGTTTTGGCGGGGAAACAGTAGAGCCAGCGCCATCTTAGCTTCCTAAAGGGCCTAAACCACAGGCCAAAATATTATTGTTTCACAAATTTCTCGGCTCTCCGAGAACACTCCACTCTCCCACATATATCAAATTGATGGGAACGTCAAGAACGGGAACGTCAAAGGGACCTCGTCTTGGAGAGTTGTGAAAGACAGGGGCCTTAAGAAGACTTTGATAAAGCCGCCTTCAAACGCCATAGCAACTTCTAATTCATTTGACGTTTTGGAGGACGAGTGCTGTGGAGAGACTGTGGATCGCGCAGAAGGGAAAGCAACGAAGAGAAAGGAAGCGCAGGCCCCTCAGAAAGTAAAGGAAGTACCTAAGCAAACATTAGTTGTGGGAGATTCCCAGATAAGGTATTTGGATAGAACGTTTTGTGCTAGAGATAGGGGGAACAGGTTAAGGGTTTGCTATCCCGGAGCTGGCATTGGTGATATTATAAACAACATGAATGATATTATGGCTGGTAATGGGAACAATCCCATTATTTGCATTAGCGTGGGAGGAAATGATGTTGGTCGAGTTAGGAGTGAGGAACTGATTCAGAGGTATAAAACAGCCATAGAGTTAGTTAGGAGCAAGGGAGGAATCCCGATCATATGTGGCATTCTTCCAAGAAAGGGAGTGGGAAATGAATGCAGAAGGTAACTGCAGAAGGCCTATTGGCCCATTCGAGGCAGCTCCTATTCTATAACCACCCAATCCCACTCATATACTTGTCCAACCCGCGCTTGAAACAATCGAGGGACCCCACCTCCACCACGTTACGCGGCAATTGGTTCCACAAATCAACAACCCTGTTACTGAACCAGTATTTACCCAAGTCTTTCCTAAATCTAAACTTATCCAATTTATACCCATTATTTCGTGTTCTGTCCTGTGTTGATACTTTTAATACCCTATTAATATCCCCCTTGTTATGTCCATTCACCCACTTGTAAACCTCTATCATGTCGCCCCTAACTCTTCGCCTTTCCAGTGAATGCAACTTAAGCTTTGTTAATCTTTCTTCATATGAAAGATTTCTAATTTGGGGAATTAACTTAGTCATCCTACGCTGGACACGTTCAAGTGATTTTATATCCATTCTATAATATGGCGACCAAAACTGAACTGCATAATCTAAATGGGGCCTAACTAGAGCAAGATATAGCTTGAGAACCACACCAGGTGTCTTGTTACTAACGCTGCGATTAATAAATCCAAGTGTCCGATTTGCCTTATTACGAACATTTATGCATTGATCCTTTTGTTTTAAATTCTTACTAATCATAACTCCCAGATCCCTTTCGCAATCCGACTTCGCAATCACAACACCATCTAGCTCGTATCTTGTAACTCTATCATCATTACCTAACCTCAGAACTTTACATTTATCAGCATTAAACTGCATCTGCCAATCCTTTGACCATTTCAAAACCCTATCTAGATCAACTTGAAGTGATAGTGAGTCCTCCTCCGAATTAATTTCCCTACCGATTTTCGTATCATCGGCAAATTTGCAAATGATGCTACTCAAACCTGAATCTAAATCATTTATATATATTATAAACAACAGAGGTCCCAGGACAGAGCCTTGAGGCACTCCGCTTACAACATTTTCCCACTCTGACTTGATTCCATTTATACTAACTCTCTGTTTCCTTTGGTATAGCCATGCCCTAATCCAGCTTAATATAGCACCCCCAATACCATGAGACTCTATCTTTTTAATCAGTCTTTCATGTGGCACTGTATCAAAAGCTTTGCTAAGGTCAAGGTATACAACATCGCAATCCTTACCACTATCAACTGCCTCAACAATGCTAGAATAAAAAGATAACAAATTTGTTAAACATGAACGGCCATTTATAAAACCATGTTGAGACTCAATTATTAATTTATGTTTTTCAAGATGAAGACGAATTTTATTTGCTATTATAGATTCGAGTAACTTTCCCACAATAGACGTTAGGCTAATTGGTCGATAGTTAGACGCAAGTGATCTATCTCCTTTCTTAAAAACTGGTATCACATTAGCAACTTTCCAAAACTCTGGCACTCTGCCTGACTCTATTGATTTATTAAATATGGTTGACAGTGGGTCACAAAGCTCCTCTTTGCATTCTTTAAGCACCCTGGCAAACACTTCATCCGGCCCTGGGGATTTGTTTGGTTTGAGTTTTACTACTTGTTTAAGAACATCCTCCCTGGTAACTGCTAAACTCGTCAACCTGTCCTCGTCCCCACCCACATAGACTTGTTCGGCTGAAGGCATATTGTTAAGTTCCTCTTTAGTAAATACAGATACAAAATATTTATTAAAAATACTACTCATCTCTTCATCACTATCTGTTATTTGACCTGTCTCAGTTTTTAATGGACCTATCCTTTCCCTAGTCTTGGTACGATATAACTGAAAAAACCCTTTAGGATTTGTCTTTGCTTGCCCTGCTATGCGAACTTCATAGTTTCTTTTTGCTTTCCTTATCTCTTTTTTAACATTTCTAACCAGTTGTACGAATTCCTGTTCTAAAGTGACCTCCCCATTTTTAATCCTTTTGTACCAAGCTCTCTTTTTACCTATAAGGTTCTTCAAATTCTTTGTTATCCACTTTGGGTCATTAGTATTCGATCTATTCAATTTGTATGGTATACTACGTTCCTGTGCTTTGTTTAGAATATTCTTAAATAAGTTATATATTGAATCCACATCGAAATCCCCATTTAAGTCACCTATCGCTGGGTTCATGTCTCGCTCCAAGACCGGCCCCCACCCCATACCCAAGACTTTCCAATCAATTTGACCCAAAAAATTTCTTAGGCTATTAAAATCAGCTTTTCGAAAATCTGGCACTTTAACAGAATTTTCTCCTACTGGTCTATTCCATTCTATGCTAAATCTGATTTCTTTATGATCACTGCTCCCTAGCTCACTCCCTATTTCGATGTCATTAATTTGCGTTTCCCTGTTAGTTAACACTAAATCTAAAATATTATTTTCCCGTGTTGGTTCCTTAATGTGTTGCGTAAGAAAGCAATCGTCAATTAATTCTAGAAAATCTTCTGCTTCACTATTCCCTGTTTTGTTCAACCAGTTTATTCCGCTAAAATTAAAGTCACCCATGACATAAATACTGTTAGATCTAGATGCTCTAGATATTTCATCCCATAGATGCTTTGCTTCCATTCTGTCTAAATTTGGTGGCCTATATATTACTCCTATTATAATATTATTAGCTTTTTCGTTTAATTCAATCCAAATAGTTTCTGTGTGTGGCTCTGTTTTGATTCCCTCTTTGAGACTACATTTCAAATTGTCCCTAACATATATGGCTACTCCACCTCCTCGTCTAATATATCTATCTGTGTGAAATAGTTTAAATCCATATATTTGATATTCAGCTAATAGTTCTCTATTTTCTACATTCATCCACGTTTCGGTAAGTGCAATAATATCTATTCTTTCTGTGCAGACAAGAGCATTTAATTCGTTAATTTTATTTCTTAGACTTCTACTGTTAGTGTAATATACCCTAAGTGAATTGTTATTTTGCGGACCTTCTCTTTCCCTGATCGTTTTGCCAATTCCTTTCTCCCACAAACACATACTTTTATTACCTCCTTCCTCCAAATCAATTCCCATACCTCTATCTACTAACAGTTTAAACCCAAACAAACACCTCTAACCACTTCTTCCAACGAGTTCGCAACAGCAACAACCCCAGCTCTCGATAGATGCACCCCATCACGAGCATACATTTCATTTCTTCCATAGAAGTGTTCCCAGTTGTCTATGAAAGATATTGCATTTGATTTGCAATATCTTTCCAGCTGGCAATTGACACCAAGTGCCCTCGATATCCATTCATTTCCCACTCCCTGTGCATCTAATGCAGAATGTCGTTGCTGCATTAGATGCACATTCCACCGCGACTACAATGATTAGAAAAGCTGTTGAGGAATGGGACTCATTAGTGAGCATTCTGCATCTACATCCGCCACCAGATAATGTTAATAAAACAAGATTAAAACCAGTGCACTAAAACAGAAGCGACAAATAAGCAGGGAAAAAAGGAGAAGTCCTCTCCTCCATTTTAAACTTAGACCTTAATATCACAGGAAAAAGGTTATCATGTATAACCAAACTCAATTACGGGCTCACCATAGCCCGTGCTACATGGACACTCCGTCCTGAATAGCTAAATCTTTAACAACAACAACAACAACAGTCAGCTAACATGTCCCCTACTATCTGGCGACTCCACATAAATACGTGAACAACATTATCACCCCTCAATCGGCTTTAAACAAGCAATAAGAGAATATTTATCATCTCTTCTCTTAACCTTTACCTCTGGAAGGGTTTCGACCCAAGCAGAATCAATCAATACCTCATTATCTTCTTAATATGAGTGATAAACTCTACGAGTGTCAAGCGTGTGGGAAAACATTTAGTCGTCTTGGAAATATGAAGAACCACAAAATGGTGCATACTGATCTTAAACCTCGCACTTGTCTCGAATATGGTGAAAGTTTCTGCCAAACTGGAACTCTGAAAAAACTCAAGATGGCAAATTTGGGTAGTAAATCATATGAGTGTTTTGAGTGCGGAGAAACGTTCAGCCGAATAAAAAATTTAAAGAAACACAAAATGATGCACAAAGGTGAAAAACCCTTCAGCTGTGATGTTTGTGGAAAGAATTTCAGTACCCGTCGAAATATAATTAGGCACTTGTTAGTACACTCTGGTGAGAAATCCCACGAGTGTCCAGAGTGTGGGAAAAGATTCTCTCGATATGACTTTTTGAAGAAACACAGAATTGTGCATACGGGTGAAAAGCCTCATAGGTGTGATGTATGTGGGAAAAATTTGAGTAGTCGTAGCAGTCTAAATGATCACATGTTAATGCATACTGGAGAAAAACCTTTCATGTGTGATGAGTGTGGAAAAAGTTTCAGGTATCGTAGCCATATAGTTAGGCACATGATGGAGCATTCTGGTGAGAAACCTTACGAGTGTCTAGAGTGTTGTAAAAAATTCTTTCGAAATGATCATTTGAAGAGCCACCAAAGAGTGCATACTAGAGAAAAATTTCAAGACTGAGAAAAAGATTCATTCAACTTGGAGCTATGAAAACACACAGGATTATGCAAACAAGTTTGGTCAGTTTATGATAAGATTTCTCATAATTTCGAGTGAAATAGATTTCATTTTATTGCACAATATGTTTATAATTACTAGAACATAATATGTATTTTATTGGTGTAAGTAATAAAATTTTTATCCCACTATCAAAGCTTCTTTTTCTTCCTACTCTTGGTGATATTGTTTCTATGAAAACAGGTTAAATTTAAGACTTAAAATATAGGTCCTTAAATTTAACCTTAATTTAGGTTAAATATTGTGGGAACCGACCTGTGAGATTTATATTTATTTAATTTATATGAATTTATATTTACGTTAATTTATATACTTCGATAGCAATTTGTATAATGTTAAGTGGACTGTATTTCTGCAATAATCTCAATCTCACAAATCGATCCTCTACACATTAGGGGGGTTTATTAAATTAATATATATGCAGCCAATCAAACTACAGTATTAACTACATACATTGAAAAGGTTCCTTATCTTATAGTACAGCAGGTTAGTCCACCAGGTATAACTAGGGTGTAGACGCCAAATTATCCTCTTTGAGGTAGCTTCCATCACCCAGTAACTGATGCACAAAGCATATGCTTCCTCGTCTTGACCTGTCAAAAGGGCGCTAGCTGTAAAGCCAGATTCTATATATGACAAGTATTTCAGAGAAAACTGTACATGGAACATTAAAGACCTGGCTTGAAATCCCACGAGTTTTTTAATCCCACAATTACTTTTAGTTTGAGGCTATGTCGCGTTCTAACCGGCTCACCCTACCCAATGACATTAATGGCCACTAATGATAGATAATGGGTTTCGGAAAGAACACTTAACTCGATTTGTAGACATCGTGTTGGAGATGGTACACCTTTGGTTTCCATAACACTACATCCAAGTAAAATTAACAGGAGCCGAATTTGCTCCCGTGAGCCTCTGGTCTAGTATCAACAATGGCCGCCCCTTCCTCACCCTGATGCCTGGCTTACATTGTCCACATGACAGAAAGTGATAGAAGGGTCACATTTACTCTACTCTAATATTGATAATTAAGTTAATTTATATGAAATGTTTTATGATGGTAAAGTCCAAAGACTAATGTATTTAAGAATAATTCCCACCATAATAGGTGGAGAATTTATAATAGTATGTGGTGATGATATCCCGTTTTCTATAGACGGTAATTCCACTACAAGTTACGTTTTCTATGGTTAACTTGTTTATACAACACAGCTATTATCTGTATGTATGATATATTAAATGGTGTCGGATTTTCCGACAAATATTGCTAAGGAAATTTAATCCTCAAAATTAAGCACTCAAAATGGATTTTATGATGACTTACCTATTAACTGCCAAAAAATACTGTAACAAAATTAAGAGAAAACTAATAAGATCATATGAAACTTCAAGTGAACTATTTGGATAGAACTTTTGTGCCAGAGATAGGAGGAACAAGTTAAGTGTTTGCTATCCAGGAGCTTGAATTGGTGATATTGTTAACAACATGAATGATATTATGACTGGAAATGGGAACAAACCCATTATCTGTATCAGTGCCGGTGGAAATGATGTTTGACGAGTTAGGAGTAAGACACTGATACAGAGGTTATAGACAGCTACAGAATTAGTTAGAAGCAAAGGAATCCTTATCATAAGTGGCATTCTTCCAAGAGATCGAGTTAAAAATGAATGATTGTCGAGGGCACTTGCCGATTGGACAAATATTGCAAATCAAATGCAAATATTGCAAATCAAATGGATAACTGGAAACATCTATGGAAGGAAAGACATGTGTGCATCTATCTAGGGATGGGGTTGCTGTTGCGAGCTCATTGGAACCTGTTGTCATAGGGTTGTTTAGGTTTAAATAGTTACTAGATAGTGATAGGGAATTGATATGGAGATAGGAGGTAATAAATATATGAGTTTATGAGGAAAACAAATTGGCAAATGAACCTGGAAAGAGAATTGCCTCAAAATAAAAATTCAATTAGTCATATATTACTTGAACAATGTGAGTCAAAGCAGAAGATTTTCTAGAATTAATTGACGATGGCTTTCTTACGCAACACGTAAAGTAACCAACGCGGGAAAATAATATTTTAGATTTAGTGTTAACTAACAGGGAAACTCAAATTAAGGACATCGAAATAGGGAGTGAGCTAGGGAACAGTGATCATAAAGAAATCAGATTTAGCATAGAATGGAATAGATCTGTAGGAGAAAATTATGTTAAAGTACCTGATTTTCGAAAAGCTAATTTCAATAACCTAAGAAATTTATTGGGTGAAATAGATTGGAAAGTCTTGGGTATGGGGTGTGGGCCGGTCTTGGAGCTAGACGTAAACCCAGCGATAGGTGACGTAAAAGGGTTTTTCGATGTGGATTCAAAATATAACCTATTTAAAAATATTCTAAGCAAAGCCCAGGAACGTAGTATACCATATAAATTGAATAGATCTGTTACGGACCCGAGTCCAGCGTCCGAGCACGGAGCAGTGACGACAACGCCATCTGTGGGTCAGCTCCCGAAACCCCCCTCCAAATGAACGACGCCATCTAGCGAGGGCGGGATATACCGGCCACAGGGGCTGGTTTCCCGTCTTAATCAGCTCGTAACAGCCGTTGCTGACCTCTGGTGAAGTGACGCTTAGACAGCAACGCCATCTATGGAGTGGATAGGTGGGCGTTTGTGTCTAAGCCTGTAAGTGAGGTGCCCTAGAGTGTCACCACTCTAGGGCACCTGAGATATTTATGGTAGTGGTTAATATATATATTTAAATTTGTGTATTTGTATCCCTTCCCCTTTAATTTCACTTGCGTTACGGAACACACCCCTTGAAAGCCACTACTAACTTGGGGCCGGATACCCAAACTCCAATAACATCAGAGAAGAACCCCAGTTGCGACCCAATAGGGCCGTAACAAGATCGAATACTAATGATCCAAAGTGGATAACAAAGGATCTGAAGAACCTTATAGGTAAAAAGATAGCTTGGTACAAAAGGATTAGGATTGGGGAAGTCAGTTTAGAACAGGAATTCATACAACAGGTTAGAAATACTAAAAAAGAGATAAGGAAAGCAAAAAGAAACTATGAAGTTCGCATAGCAGAGCAAGCAAAGACAAATCCTAAAGGATTTTTCCAGTTATACCAGACATAGATTAGGGAAAGGATAGGTCTATTAAAAACTGAGACAGATCAAATAACAGATAATGATGAAGAGATGAGTAGTATTTTTAAAAAATATTTTATATCTGTATTTACTAAAGAGGAACTTAACAATATGCCTTCAGCCGAACAAGTCTATGTGGGTGGGGACGAGGACAGGTTGACTAGTTTAGCAGTTACCAGGGAGGATGTAATTAAACAAATAGTTAAACTCAAACCAAACAAATCCCCAGGGCCGGATGAAGTGTTTGCCAGGGTGCTTAAAGAATGCAAAGAGGAGCTTTCCGAGCCACTGTCTACCATATTTAATAAATCAATAGAGTTAGGCAAAGTGCCAGAGTTATGGAAAGTTGCTAATGTGATACCAATTTTTAAGAAAGGAGATCACTTGCGTCTAACTATCGACCAATTAGCCTAGCGTCTAGTGTGGGAAAGTTACTTGAATCGATAATTGCAAATAAAATTCGTCTTCATCTTGAAAAACACAAATTAATAAATGAGTCGCAACATGGTTTTACAAATGGCCGTTCATGTTTAACAAATTTGCTATCTTCTTAAGAACATAAGAACAAAGGTAACTGCAGAAGGCCTATTGGCCCATACGAGGCAGCTCCTATTTATAACCACCCAATCTCACTCATATACATGTCCAACCCATGCTTGAAACAATCGAGGTACCCCACCTCCACCACGTTACGCGGCAACTGGTTTCACAAATCAACAACCCTGTTACTGAACCAGTATTTACCCAAGTCTTTCCTAAATCTAAACTTATCCAATTTATACCCATTGTTTCCTGTTCTGTCTTGTGTTGATACTTTTAATACCCAAATAATATCCCCTTTGTTATGTCCATTCATCCACTTGTAAACCTCTATCATGTCACCCCTAACCCTTCGCCTTTCCGGTGAATGCAACTTAAGCTTTGTTAATCTTTCTTCATATGAAAGATTTCTAATTTGGGGAATTAACTTAGTCATCCTACGCTGGACACGTTCAAGTGAATTTATATCCATTCTATAGTACAGCGACCAAAACTGAATAACCGGATTAAGCTGGATTATGGCATGGCTATACCAAAGGAAACAGAGAGTTAGTATAAATGGAGTCAAGTCAGAGTGGGAAAATGTTGTAAGTGGGGTACCTCAGGGCTCTGTCCTGGGACCTCTGTTGTTTATAATATATATAAATGATTTAGATTCAGGTTTGAGTAGTGTTGGGGTATTACAGTTCTTATCTCTTTACTCTAGGTGAGCAACAATATCTCAAGATCACTCACCATAGCCCTGCGGGTCTTCACTCTAATCCTCTCGGCGCCACTGCACGCCAGGAGAGTATCCCAGTCAGTCCCAACCGGCCTTCTGATTGAGAAGGAGTGGGAACACACTTCTTGTTTACTTAACTGTTGTGTGGCCCGCCCCAACAATAGGGCTTTACTATTAATCACAAGGTCGCCAACTGGTGTTTTCGGTGTCCAGTAACACCTCAGTGGACCGGTGGAATTAGTGGTAGCCTTGGCAAGGTCACACTCAAAAGATCAGGAATCCGGCAGGTACTTACTCTTATCACTCTTTGCTTTCCAGTATAATATAGCCACAAGATCAATGGAGGGGATGATATAAACACAAAAGTAATTTTGTATTTTACTTAAAATTCATGAAAGATGTCACACGGTCATATCAATAAATAAATCAGCTGATCCTGGCTGTAGCCCGGTCGTTCCCACGAATATTATGCACTCACTAAGTGGCAACACCTCCCCCTCTCGTCAATGTCAAGATCAGCTGAGCGCCTGGCTCCGCGCGAAAGTTTATTGCTTGTTTTCTAGATTCACGCGCGCTGTTTCTTTAAGTTCTCCAATGTTACTAGAAACTCGCTCACTCGATATTGGCAACAATAGCACGTATTACTTAGTTACACTGTACTCGGGCTCAAACAGTCGTTTCTACAATCAATGCGACAATGACTCACTGTAATGGTTTTCACTGCCCTTCATTCAATGATATATTATGAAGTATTTAACACTGGAGTTTTCAGTACTTCCTTTCGTGGGCGATAACAATAATTCACTGTACTCACAAATGATTAATCACTGCATGAACGTAGACACATATAATGTATACAAATCAGACATCAATAAATGGTAAATAAAATAGTTTCTGGGCACACAGCCTAACTTCCAAATACTGGCATAATATTATATATAATTTATCAGTATATGTTCACATCTAAGTCTCTAGAAAGATATACAAAACACAGTAAATTTATCACTTGTTCCGGGTGCCTGTACACACCAATAATAAACATGAATATTATAAGTACTCTTGATAGTACTATCCTGCACACTGGTGCTTTATTGTGACATGGGTGAGACTTGCTCACAACATATAAAATCCTCAGGCTAGATAATATAGCCGAATAATATAGCCTGGTGTCGGGAACGCCCCCACACACACGTTGTCGTGTCCTACCGGAACCACTCGCCGTCCCACCGTTTAGCGCGTCGTCTCCGTGCCTTCTTCCCTGCAGGTCCGTACTCTTCCTCGACTTCTTGAAGGGTTGGCGTCGGTCTCCTGGCCGTCGACTTCTCCCAGCTGCGGCTGCCGCCTACGTCTCAGCTGCAGTCGTCCGGATTCTCAAATAGTCCTCTTCTTCCTCAGCTACCCAGTGGCTCTATCAGCCACTACGCCATCACGAATGGGTGAACTGCCTCAGACGTCGCCTACGTCACTGCACAGACTTCACTTCTTCTTGCACAGTACCTGACTGGAGCACTTGTTGCTCAATAACCGTCGATTCCCTCTCTGGTTCAACACATGAACTAGGGAAGACCTCACAGAGTACTGGCAGACTTCAGGTGACGCGTAAATCCACGGGAGCGGGAAACAACTGTCAAACTGACTGGACCAATCGTCGCACGTCCAACCTCTTTGACGTGTCGTGTCTGACTGCTGGCGCCAACACGGCGCGCTGCCCGGACCCCCTTCCTTTCGTGACGTCACTTTCGCCACGGGAAGTTCTCATTGGCTCCCGGTGCCACATTGCTGTCGGTGACCAATCCGGTGTCACTGACGTCACACCGTTTTGGCGGGGAAACAGGAGAGCCAGCGCCATCTTGGCTTCCTAAAGGGCCTAAACCACAGGCCAAAATATTATTGTTTCACAAATTTCTCGGCTCTCCGAGAACACTCCACTCTCCCACATATATCAAATTGATGACGTAGAGAAATGACGCCTGCGACGTAGAGAACGCTTGGGAAAAGTGGACATGACTCTTACTGCAGGCGTGGGAGAAATATAAGGGGGGGGGGGAACACCGTCACATACCCCTCCCCTTAAAATAAGAGTCATGTCTGGTTAGTGCATACGGGATAGGGCATCTGCTACTACGTTGTCCTTCCCCTTGATGTGCTTGATTTCCAGCCGGTATTCTTGCAGTAACAACGACCACCTCGTCAGACGTTGGTTGGAATTCTTCATCTTGTATAAAAATGTGAGAGGGTTGTGATCTGTGAATACCAGAACAGGTCTCGCCCCTCCTCCCACGTACACATCAAAGTGCTTCAGGGCCATAACTAGCGCCAATGCCTCCTTCTCAACGGTGCTATAGGCCCGCTGGTATTTTACAAACTTCTTCGAGTAGAACGCTACTGGCCTATGTACTTCACTCCTTTCTTGAGCCAACATGGCCCCTATTCCAACGTCGCTGGCGTCCACGTACAGGATAAAACCGGCTGAAAAATCTGGAGATATTAATACCGGGGCCTCCGTCAACAATTTCTTGGTCTTTTCAAAAGACTCTTGGCAGGCCTCTCCCCATCTCCATCTTACATTCTTGGAGAGTAGCTCGGTTAGGGGATGCGCTACCGTGGAGAAATTCCGGCAGAACCCACGATAGTACCCTATCATTCCGAGGTACCTTAGCAACTCCTTGCGCGTCTTGGGCACGGAGTATCAGCCTTTATGGCTGATACTTTGTTATCAACAGGAGTGACTTCACCTTGGCCGATGACAAAACCGAGGTACTCTAAGTGAGCTTTCCCAAACTCACTCTTGGCCAAATTTACAGTCAAGTTGGCCTCCTCTAGCCTTCTGAATAATTCCCCAAGTCTCTCCAGATGCGTCTTCCAATCGTCGGCGTACACGACGATGTCATCGATGTAAACCGTGCAGCCTGCGGCACCCCTTAACAGCTCGTTCATCATTCGCTGGAAGCAGCTGCCGCTGTTTTTCATACCAAAGGGCAACACCTTGTACTGGTACAGCCCGTCAGGAGTTGCGAAAGCTGATATCTTCCTGGCCTCAGGAGTGAGAGCGATCTGGTAGTACCCCTTGAGTAGATCGACCTTGGATACGTACCGTGCACTGCCCACCTGGTCAATGCAATCGCTCACCCTCGGCATGGGGTGAGAATCAGCCACTGTGATGGAGTTTACCCTCCTGTAATCTGTACAAAAGCGGTAGGTTCCGTCGCTTTTCCTCACCAACAAGCATGGGGAACTCCACTCACTCTTACTGGGCTCCGCAAGGTCGTTCTCAAGGAGGTACTCCACCTCCTTTCTCATCAGCTCCCGCTTCTCCCCCTATACGCGCTCTGCTTGACGGGCCTGGCGTCCCTCACCTCCACCTCGTGCGTCACACTCCTGTGTCGTCGGGGCACGTTGGTGAAGAGGGAGGCATTCTCTCTCAGCAGGTTCGTCAGGTCCGCTCTCTGTTGCCCTTCCAGATGTAACAGCTTGTCCTTGATGTTTGCCAGACTCTCAGTGTTGGTGAGACGGGTGCCATCCGCCCTGGACCACTTTCCTTCCTCCTCCGGAAGTTCTTGGTCCACTTGTACGCACAGGACCGTCTTCTGCTGGGGTTCTCGGGTCATCGTTCCGTCCTGCCTGGCGGCTCCTCCTTCCACAGTGAAGAAAGGTTTCAGGCGGTCTACGTGACACACCTGCTTCTTGCGGGGTTTATCCGGCTTCTCAATTTCGTACCACATAGGCCATAACCGCCGCAGCACCTGGTATGGTCCCTCGAACCGCGACTCGGTCACCCTACCTTTACCTGGCAGCAAAACCATCACCTGTGACCCGACCTGGAACTCCTTCTGCGTAGCTCTCTTGTCGTACCACTCCGACATCTTACGCTGCGCCTCCTTCAGGTGTTTCCCAGCTAGTTCCTTCGCTAGGGTGAGACGTTCTTTGAACTTCTGGACATATTCGCTCCCGGTGTCCATTGTTCCCTCAGCATGGACAGAGGACTTCTCACCTCGTGTCCATATACTAGCTGAAATGGTGAGAATCCCAATGATTCTACCACCGCGTTCCGTATGGCAAATAACGCGGGGTAAACAGCCTCATCCCATTCAGCCCCCTGTTCTGCGCAGAATACTCTCAGCATGGTTTTCAAAGTGGAATGGAACCTTTCGATCGCCCCCTGCGACTGCGGTCGGTAGGGCGACGATCGAATCTGAGTCACTCCCCATCCTGTCACCGTCTGTCGGAACCATTTAGATTGAAATATGCTTCCGCAGTCTGTCTGTATCTCTCTGGGCATCCCCACCCAAGAGAAAAAACGTTGTAGTTGGCCGGCTACTCCTTTCGACGTCAAACGTCGCATCGGGACGGCTTCTGGAAATCTAGTGGATGCACACATTATCGTCATCAGGTAGGTATTCCCTCTCTTCGTCCTTGGCAAAGGACCCACCCCGTCAACTAGCAGTCGCTCGAAAGCAGGCCCAAACGCTGGAACAGGGATCAATGGGGCCTTTGGTATCGCGGACTGGCTCTTCCCGGCCCTCTGGCACGGTAAGCACGTCTTACAATAGCGCCTCACCTCGGAGTCCATACCTGGCCAGTAAAAGTAATCCCTGATCCTTCGCAGCGTCTTAGTCACTCCCAGGTGACCTGCAGAGTCCACGGAGTGCGATAGGTCCAACACGGCCGCTCTGCACTTGGCCGGCAACACTACCTGGTGCCTCGTACTTAGAGACTCTTCTCCGGCCTCCACCCTCACAGGTCTCCACTGCCTCATCAGCATGCCGTCTTGAAGGTAAAAATGAGTAGCCTTCTCAGGACCAACACGTCCTCCTTTGGCCTCACTAATCAATTCGGGGAACTCCTCCTGCTGCAACTGTCCAAGACGAGTGCGGTCTACCCCTAGAGAACTGGTGAGGGTCACCTGCAACTCACCATTCGGGCTACCTTCGCCCTCCGCTCGTTCTCCGGGTCCTACGAAGAGGTGATCTATTCCCAGGCTGTCGGACGTCTCCTCAGCCCCATCAGATCCACAACCTCCTTGTTCTTCGCGCTGTCTCGGTATCACAGCACAAACTGGGAACGCCACCGGGGCGATTCCCTTCTCGTCCCCACAGGCGTTCAACTCTCCGCCTGTCTCCTTGTATTGTTCTAGGCATTCTTCGCCTTTCACGAGATTCGGAAGGACATATCCTCCACACGCGTCATTCCCCAAGATGACCTGTGCCTCCATCTTGGGCATTGATGTACAGACCCCCACCACAAGGGTCTGGCAGCCATAGTCGGAATTCAACGTTACCTGGTGAAGGGGCATCCTCACTGGGCCTCCCACAGTGGTCACACTTGCCACCCCCACACTGGTACTTTCGTAACCCTCGGGGAACAGGTTTTCACTCACCAGGGTAAAATCAGCCCCAGTGTCTCTTAGCATCTTCACTGGGATGGGGTCTGCGTCCCCCATCCTTACGGTTCCCTGACACACGAATGGGTGAACTTTCTTCTCCCCACTCAGCACGGGTTCATCCCGCACTCTCTCGGCCCTCTGGTCCTCGAACATCACTAAAGCAACGTGTCCCCGCTGCTTAGGGCGTCTGCATTCCCGCGCGACGTGTCCGATTATTCCGCAGTTGTAGCAGCGGACCCTCGGCGGAGACCATCCGCCACCGCTCGCCTTAGCACTGCCTTCAGAGGCCGTCGCTCCCTGTGTCTTCCTCGCCCCACTTGTCGTTTCCTTCGTTGCAGCAACAGCTCCCGAGCTCTCAGCTTGGTTCTTCTTGATCGGCTCTACAGCACCTTTTGATCCTCGGGTGTCCCAACTTGAGAGGTGGGACTTGGGAGAACTCGCTCCTGTCCTCCATCCATCCGTCCTTCTATAATTCCTATTGTTTCCGACGTATACGGGTGGTCGGTGCTGTCCCTCTCGGCGTGGGCGTAGGGCTTCTTCTAACATGTCGGCTCGGTCGGCTGCGGCCCTCAGGTCCTTAATGTCCGCCTCCTTTACCCTCACCCTGATCTCAGGAGAGAGCTCGGACATAAACTTTTCCATGACCATTAGTTCCTTGACCTCTTCGACCGACCTCGCTTCTTCAGAGTCCAGCCACTTAAGGAACTTTCTTTCCATGTCCCTCGCCGTCTCCGCATAAGATTTTCCTGGCGACCGGGTACATTCTCTAAACCTCTTCCGGTAACATTCCGGCGTGAGCTTGAAGGAATGGAGCACAGCTCGTTTTACCGCATCGTAGTTAGTGCATTCTTGGAAGTCGAGCATAGTGTAGGCTTCACGAGCTTCACCTGTGAGCCTCCCTTGAACCAGCTCTGCCCACTCCGCCCTCGGCCACCTCTTCAGAGCTGCAACCCTCTCGAAGTGGTCGAAGAAACTTTCGGCTTCACTAGGCACATAGACCGGCAGGTCTCGTTCCCTCACTCGTCGGTCTTCCTGTTGCGGCGGAGCAGGTGCACCTAATCCTAGTTCAGCTCGCTTCAGCTCCACCTCCTTGTTGGCTTCTATTTCCAGTTGTCTCAGTCTAACTTCTCGCTCGTGTTCTTCCCTGCGTAGCTGTGCTTCTCGCTCTTGTTCTTCCCTGCGTAGCTGTGCTTCTCGCTCTTGTTCTTCCCTGCGTAGCTGTGCTTCTCGCTCTTCTTTGCGCTGCTGTGCTTCTTCTCTCCTCAGCTGCGCTTCTGCTTCTCGCTCTTCTTTGCGCTGCTGTGCCTCTCGCTCTTCATTGCGCTGCTGTGCTTCTCGCTCTTCTCTGCGCTGCTGTGCTTCTTCTCTCCTCAGCTGCGCTTCTGCTTCTCGCTCTTCTTTGCGCTGCTGTGCCTCTCGCTCTTCACGCTTCAGTTGTACTTCCAGCTGCAACTTCATTATTTCCAGCTTAATGCTGTGCCTGCTGCCGCTGGATCCCCTGCTGCTTCCACCAATGCTCAGGTGTTCACCCACACTGGCAGGTGTTTGGGGCCGTTCCTCCCCCAAAGCTTCGTCTCGTGCCCTGAGCTGTGCCATTATCTCTAATCTTCTTTCTCCTACTCTGGCAGATCTCAGCTTTATTCCAAAATGATCTGCTATAGCCTGTAACTGTGCCTTGGTGCACTCTTCCAGCACCTGTTCATCTCTAGTGTCAATAAACCTCGTTACTTTATCATCCTCCATCTTGTGCTATGAGTGATAACCTGCACCTGATCTCTAACACCACTGCCAACTTTACTTCGATCGAAATCCTAGCAAGGTCGCCAATGTTGGGGTATTACAGTTCTTATCTCTTTACTCTAGGTGAGCAACAATATCTCAAGGTCACTCACCGTAGCCCTGCGGGTCTTCACTCTAATCCTCTCGGCGCCACTGCACGCCAGGAGAGTATCCCAGTCAATCCCAACCGGCCTTCTGATTGAGAAGGAGTGGGAACACACTTCTTGTTTACTTAACTGTTGTGTGGCCCGCCCCAACAATAGGGCTTTACTATTAACCACAAGGTCGCCAACTGGTGTTTTCGGTGTCCAGTAACACCTCAGTGGACTGGTGGAATTAGTGGTAGCCTTGGCAAGGTCACACTCAAAAGATCAGGAATCCGGCAGGTACTTACTCTTATCACTCTTTGCTTTCCAGTATAATATAGCCACAAGATCAATGGAGGGGATGATATAAACACAAAAGTAATTTTGTATTTTACTTAAAATTCATGAAAGATGTCACAAGGTCATATCAATAAAAAAATCAGCTGATCCTGGCTGTAGCCCGGTCGTTCCCACGAATATTATGCACTCACTAAGTGGCAACACCTCCCCCTCTCGTCAATGTCAAGATCAGCTGAGCGCCTGGCTCCGCGCGAAAGTTTATTGCTTGTTTTCTAGATTCACGCGCGCTGTTTCTTTAAGTTCTCCAATGTTACTAGAAACTCGCACACTCGATATTGGCAACAATAGCACGTATTACTTAGTTACACTGTACTCGGGCTCAAACAGTCGTTTCTACAATCAATGCGACAATGACTCACTGTAATGGTTTTCACTGCCCTTCATTCAATGATATATTATGAAGTATTTAACACTGGAGTTTTCAGTACTTCCTTTCGTGGGCGATAACAATAATTCACTGTACTCACAAATGATTAATCACTGCATGAACGTAGACACATATAATGTATACAAATCAGACATCAATAAATGGTAAATAAAATAGTTTCTGGGCACACAGCCTAACTTCCAAATACTGGCATAATATTATATATAATATATCACTATATGGTCACTTCTAAGTCTCTAGAAAGATATACAAAACACAGTAAATTTATCACTTGTTCCGGGTGCCTGTACACACCAATAATAAACATGAATATTATAAGTACTCTTGATAGTACTATCCTGCACACTGGTGCTTTATTGTGACATGGGTGAGACTTGCTCACGACATAAAATCCTCAGGCTAGATAATATAGCTAACTAAAGGGGAATGGGGAGGGAAACTAGAAACACCTACTTCAACCTATCCTCCGATGAGAGTTGAGTTGTAGCTCCTGGTCCTGGTGTCGGGAACGCCCTTACACACACGTTGTCGTGTCCTACCGGAACCACTCGCCGTCCCACCGTTTAGCGCGTCGTCTCCGTGCCTTCTTCCCTGCAGGTCCGTACTCCTCCTCGACTTCTTGAAGGGTTGGAGTCGGTCTCCTGGCCGTCGACTTCTCCCAGCTGCGGCTGCCGCCTACGTCTCAGCTGCAGTCGTCCGGATTCCCAAATAGTCTTCCTCAGCTACCCAGTTCTTCCTCAGCTACCCAGTGGCTCTATCAGCCACTACGCCGTCACGAATGGGTGAACTGCCTCAGACGTCGCCTACGTCACTGCACAGACTTCACTTCTTCTTGCACAGTACCTGACTGGAGCACTTGTTGCTCAATAACCGTCGATTCCCTCTCTGGTTCAACACATGAACTAGGGAAGACCTCACAGAGTACTGGCAGACTTCAGGTGACGCGTAAATCCACGGGAGCGGGAAAAAACTGACGAACAGACAGGACCAATCATCGCACGTCCAACATCTTTGACGTGTCGTGTCTGACTGCTGGCGCCAACACGGCGCGCTGCCCGGACCCCCTTCCTTTCGTGACGTCACTTTCGCCACGGGAAGTTCTCATTGGCTCCCGGTGCCACATTGCTGTCGGAGACCAATCCGGTGTCACTGACGTCACACCGTTTTGGCGGGGAAACAGTAGAGCCAGCGCCATCTTAGCTTCCTAAAGGGCCTAAACCACAGGCCAAAATATTATTGTTTCACAAATTTCTCGGCTCTCCGAGAACACTCCACTCTCCCACATATATCAAATTGATGCCTGCGACGTAGAGAACGCTTGGGAAAAGTGGACATGACTCTTTCTGCAGGCGTGGGAGAAATATAAGGGGGGGGGGGGGGGAACACCGTCACAGTAGCAACATTTGCAAATTTGCCGATGATACGAAAATCGGTAGGGAAATTAATTCGGAGGAGGACTCACTATCACTTCAAGTTGATCTAGATAGGGTTTTAAAATGGTCGAAGGATTGGCAGATGCAGTTTAATGCTGATAAATGTAAAGTTCTGAGGTTAGGTAACGATGATAGGGTTACAAGATACGAGCTAGATGGTGTTGAGATTGCGAAGTCGAATTGCGAAAGGGATCTGGGAGTTATGATTAGCAAGAATTTAAAACAAAAGGATCAATGCATAAATGTTCGTAATAAGGCAAATTGGACACTTGGATTTATTAATCGCAGCGTTAGTAACAAGACACCTGGTGTGGTTCTCAAGCTATATCTTGCTCTAGTTAGGCCCCATTTAGATTATGCAGTTCAGTTTTGGTCGCCATATTATAGAATGGATATAAATTCACTTGAACGTGTCCAGCGTAGGATGACTAAGTTAATTCCCCAAATTAGAAATCTTTCATATGAAGAAAGATTAACAAAGCTAAAGTTGCATTCACTGGAAAGGCGAACAGTTAGGGGTGACATGATAGAGGTTTACAACTGGGTGAATGGCCATAACAAAGGGGATATTAATAGGGTATTAAAAGTATCAACACAAGACTGAACACGAAACAATGGGTATAAATTGGATAAGTTTAGATTTGGGAAAGACTTGGGTAAATACTGGTTCAATAACAGGGTTGTTGATTTGTGGAACCAATTGCCGCGTAACATTGTGGAGGTGGGGTCCCTCGATTGTTTCAAGCATGGGTTGGACGTGTATATGAGTGGGATTGGGTGGTTATAAATAGGAGCTGCCTCGTATGGGCCAACAGGCCTTCTGCAGTTGCCTTTGTTCTTATGTTCAATCCGACTTCGCAATCTCAACACCATCTAGATCGTATCTTGTAACTCTATCATCATTACCTAACCTCAGAACTTTACATTTATCAGCATTAAACTGCATCTGCCAATCCTTTGACCATTTCAAAACCCTATTTAACATAAGAACATAAACATAAGAACAAAGGTAACTGCAGAAGGTCTATTGGCCCATTCGAGGCAGCTCCTATTCTATAACCACCCAATCCCACTCATATACTTGTCCAATCCGCGCTTGAAACAATCGAGGGACCCCACCTCCACCACGTTACGCGGCAATTGGTTCCACAAATCAACAACCCTGTTACTGAACCAGTATTTACCCAAGTCTTTCCTAAATCTAAACTTATCCAATTTATACCCATTGTTTCGTGTTCTGTCCTGTGTTGATACTTTTAATACCCTATTAATATCCCCCTTGTTATGTCCATTCACCCACTTGTAAACCTCTATCATGTCGCCCCTAACTCTTCGCCTTTCCAGTGAATGCAACTTAAGCTTTGTTAATCTTTCTTCATATGAAAGATTTCTAATTTGGGGAATTAACTTAGTCATCCTACGCTGGACACGTTCAAGTGAATTTATATCCATTCTATAATATGGCGACCAAAACTGAACTGCATAATCTAAATGGGGCCTAACTAGAGCAAGATATAGCTTGAGAACCACACCAGGTGTCTTGTTACTAACGCTGCGATTAATAAATCCAAGTGTCCGATTTGCCTTATTACGAACATTTATGCATTGATCCTTTTGTTTTAAATTCTTACTAATCATAACTCCCAGATCCCTTTCGCAATCCGACTTCGCAATCACAACACCATCTAGCTCGTATCTTGTAACTCTATCATCATTACCTAACCTCAGAACTTTACATTTATCAGCATTAAACTGCATCTGCCAATCCTTTGACCATTTCAAAACCCTATCTAGATCAACTTGAAGTGATAGTGAGTCCTCCTCCGAATTAATTTCCCTACCGATTTTCGTATCATCGGCAAATTTGCAAATGTTGCTACTCAAACCTGAATCTAAATCATTTATATATATTATAAACAACAGAGGTCCCAGGACAGAGCCTTGAGGCACTCCACTTACAACATTTTCCCACTCTGACTTGATTCCATTTATACTAACTCTCTGTTTCCTTTGGTATAGCCATGCCCTAATCCAGCTTAATATAGCACCCCCAATACCATGAGACTCTATCTTTTTAATCAGTCTTTCATGTGGCACTGTATCAAAAGCTTTGCTAAAGTCAAGGTATACAACATCGCAATCCTTACCACTATCAACTGCCTCAACAATGCTAGAATAAAAAGATAACAAATTTGTTAAACATGAACGGCCATTTATAAAACCATGTTGAGACTCAATTATTAATTTATGTTTTTCAAGATGAAGACGAATTTTATTTGCTATTATAGATTCGAGTAACTTTCCCACAATAGACGTTAGGCTAATTGGTCGATAGTTAGACGCAAGTGATCTATCTCCTTTCTTAAAAACTGGTATCACATTAGCAACTTTCCAAAACTCTGGCACTCTGCCTGACTCTATTGATTTATTAAATATGGTTGACAGTGGGTCACAAAGCTCCTCTTTGCATTCTTTAAGCACCCTGGCAAACACTTCATCCGGCCCTGGGGATTTGTTTGGTTTGAGTTTTACTATTTGTTTAAGAACATCCTCCCTGGTAACTGCTAAACTCGTCAACCTGTCCTCGTCCCCACCCACATAGACTTGTTCAGCTGAAGGCATATTGTTAAGTTCCTCTTTAGTAAATACAGATACAAAATATTTATTAAAAATACTACTCATCTCTTCATCACTATCTGTTATTTGACCTGTATCAGTTTTTAATGGACCTATCCTTTCCCTAGTCTTAGTACGATATAACTGAAAAAAACCTTTAGGATTTGTCTTTGCTTGCCCTGCTATGCGAACTTCATAGTTTCTTTTTGCTTTCCTTATCTCTTTTTTAACATTTCTAACCAGTTGTACGAATTCCTGTTCTAAAGTGACCTCCCCATTTTTAATCCTTTTGTACCAAGCTCTCTTTTTACCTATAAGGTTCTTCAAATTCTTTGTTATCCACTTTGGGTCATTAGTATTCGATCTATTCAATTTGTATGGTATACTACGTTCCTGTGCTTTGTTTAGAATATTCTTAAATAAGTTATATATTGAATCCACATCGAAATCCCCATTTAAGTCACCTATCGCTGGGTTCAAGTCTCGCTCCAAGACCGGCCCACACCCCATACCCAAGACTTTCCAATCAATTTGACCCAAAAAATTTCTTAGGCTATTAAAATCAGCTTTTCGAAAATCTGGCACTTTAACAGAATTTTCTCCTACTGGTCTATTCCATTCTATGCTAAATCTGATTTCTTTGTGATCATTGCTCCCTAGCTCACTCCCTATTTCGATGTCATTAATTTGCGTTTCCCTGTTAGTTAACACTAAATCTAAAATATTATTTTCCCGTGTTGGTTCCTTAATGTGTTGCGTAAGAAAGCAATCGTCAATTAATTCTAGAAAATCTTCTGCTTCACTATTCCCTGTTTTGTTCAACCAGTTTATTCCGCTAAAATTAAAGTCACCCATGACATAAATACTGTAAGATCTAGATGCTCTAGATATTTCATCCCATAGGTGCTTTGCTTCCATTCTGTCTAAATTTGGTGGCCTATATATTACTCCTATTATAATATTATTAGCGTTTTCGTTTACTTCTATCCAAATAGTTTCTGTGTGTGGCTCTGTTTTGATTCCCTCTTTGAGACTACATTTCAAATTGTCCCTAACATATATGGCTACTCCACCTCCTCGTCTAATATATCTATCTGTGTGAAATAGTTTAAATCCGTATATTTGATATTCAGCTAATAGTTCTCTATTTTCTACATTCATCCACGTTTCGGTAAGTGCAATAATATCTATTTTTTCTGTGCAGACAAGAGCATTTAATTCGTTAATTTTATTTCTTAGACTTCTACTGTTAGTGTAATATACCCTAAGTGAATTGTTATTTTGCGGACCATCTCTTTCCCTGATCGTTTTGCCAATTCCTTTCTCCCACAAACACATACTTTTATTACCTCCTTCCTCCAAATCAATTCCCATACCTCTATCTACTAACAGTTTAAACCCAAACAAACACCTCTAACCACTTCTTCCAACGAGTTCGCAACAGCAACAACCCCAGCTCTCGATAGATGCACCCCATCACGAGCATACATTTAATTTCTTCCATAGAAGTGTTCCCAGTTGTCTATGAAAGATATTGCATTTGATTTGCAATATCTTTCCAGCCGGCAATTGACACCAAGTGCCCTCGATATCCATTCATTTCCCACTCCCTTTCTTGGAAGAATGCCACACATGATCGGGATTCCTCCCTTGCTCCTAACTAATTCTATGGCTGTTTTATACCTCTGAATCAGTTCCTCACTCCTAACTCGACCAACATCATTTCCTCCCACGCTAATGCAAATAATGGGATTGTTCCCATTACCAGCCATAATATCATTCATGTTTTTTATAATATCACCAATGCCAGCTCCGGGATAGCAAACCCTTAACCTGTTCCCCCTATCTCTAGCACAAAACGCTCTATCCAAATACCTTATCTGGGAATCTCCCACAACTAATGTTTGCTAAGGTACCTTTACTTTCTGAGGGGCCTGCTCTTCCTTTCTCTTCGTTGCTTTCCCTTTTGCGCGATCCGCAGTCTCACCACAGCACTCGTCCTCCAAAATGTCAAATGAATTAGAAGTTGCTATGGCGTTTGAAGGCGGCTTGATCAAAGTCTTCTTAAGGCCCCTGTCTTTCGCAACTCTCCAAGACGAGGTCCCTTTACTACTGGTCTCCTCCTTCGTTACTTCTCATTGTTCTTTAAGCTGACGCACCTCCTCCCGCAGAGATTCCAACTCTGTTCTCAGGGCTCCCACTAGAGTCACCAGGTCCTTAACTTAATTTAGATCAACTTGAAGAGATAGTGAGTCCTCCTCCGAATTAATATCCCTACCGATTTTCGTATCATCGGCAAATTTGCAAATGTTGCTACTCAAACCTGAATCTAAATCATTTATATATATTATAAATGCACAACTTGCCTAAACATGCAAGAGAGATTATACAACCTTAGAACACTTTCCCACCAGGAGATTCGAACCCTAGCCAGCACAGAAGCATTACAGCAACTGGCATAACTGGTACGCCGTTAACCCACTGCACCACAGCTCAGACCCCTTAAAAGAGATGGAAATTTCAGAGTATTTCACCTCCAAAGATCACCACCTCCCAAGGGCAACTAGAGCATAGTGAGGGAATCTTCTGCTTCACTATTCCCTGTTTTGTTCACCCAGTTTATTCCACTAAAATTAAAGTCACCCATGACATAAATACTGTTAGATCTAGATGCTCTAGATATTTCATCCCATAGATGCTTTGCTTCCATTCTGTCTAAATTTGGTGGCCTATATATAACTCCTATTATAATATTATTTGCTTTTTCGTTTAATTCTTTCCAAATAGTTTCTGTGTGGCTCAGTTTTGATTCCCTCTTTGAGACTACATTTCAAATTGTCCCTAACATATATGGCTACTCCCCCTCTTCGTCTAATGTATCTATCTGTGTGAAATAGTTTAAATCCATTTATCTGATATTCAGCTAATAGTTCTCTATTTTATTCTATTTTATTCTCTATCTGTGTGAAATAGTTTAAATCCATTTATCTGATATTCAGCTAATAGTTCTCTATTTTCTACGTTCATCCACGTTTCGGTAAGTGCAATAATATCTATTTTTTCTCTGCAGACAAGAGCATTTAATTCATTAATTTTATTTCTTAGACTTCTACTGTTAGTGTAATATATCCTCAGTGAATTGTTATTTTGAGGCCCTTTTCTTTCCCTGATCATTTTGCCAATTCTTTTCTCCCACGAACACATACTTTTATTACCTCCTTCCTCCAAATCAATTCCCATACCACTATCTACTAACAGTTTAAACCCAAACAAACACCTCTAACCACTGGTTCCAACGAGTTCGCAACAGCAACAACCCCAGCCCTCGATAGATGCACCCCATCACGAGCATACATTTCATTTCTTCCATAGAAGCGTTCCCAGTTGTCTATGAAAGATATTGCATTTGATTTGCAATATCTTTCCAGCCGGCAATTGACACCAAGTGCCCTCGACATCCATTTATTTCACACTCCCTTTCTTGGAAGAATGCCACATATGATCGGGATTCCTCCCTTGCTCCTAACTAATTCAATGGCTGTCCTAAATCTCTATATTAGTTCATAAGAACATAAGAACATAAGAACAAAGGTAACTGCAGAAGGCCTATTGGCCCATTCGAGGCAGCTCCTATTCTATAACCACCCAATCCCACTCATATACTTGTCCAACCCGCGCTTGAAACAATCGAGGGACCCCACCTCCACCACGTTACGCGGCAATTGGTTCCACAAATCAACAACCCTGTTACTGAACCAGTATTTACCCAAGTCTTTCCTAAATCTAAACTTATCCAATTTATACCCATTATTTCGTGTTCTGTCCTGTGTTGATACTTTTAATACCCTATTAATATCCCCCTTGTTATGTCCATTCACCCACTTGTAAACCTCTATCATGTCGCCCCTAACTCTTTGCCTTTCCAGTGAATGCAACTTAAGCTTTGTTAATCTTTCTTCATATGAAAGATTTCTAATTTGGGGAATTAACTTAGTCATCCTACGCTGGACACGTTCAAGTGAATTTATATCCATTCTATAATATGGCGACCAAAACTGAACTGCATAATCTAAATGGGGCCTAACTAGAGCAAGATATAGCTTGAGAACCACACCAGGTGTCTTGTTACTAACGCTGCGATTAATAAATCCAAGTGTCCGATTTGCCTTATTACGAACATTTATGCATTGATCCTTTTGTTTTAAATTCTTACTAATCATAACTCCCAGATCCCTTTCGCAATCCGACTTCGCAATCACAACACCATCTAGCTCGTATCTTGTAACTCTATCATCATTACCTAACCTCAGAACTTTACATTTATCAGCATTAAACTGCATCTGCCAATCCTTTGACCATTTCAAAACCCTATCTAGATCAACTTGAAGTGATAGTGAGTCCTCCTCCGAATTAATTTCCCTACCGATTTTCGTATCATCGGCAAATTTGCAAATGTTGCTACTCAAACCTGAATCTAAATCATTTATATATATTATAAACAACAGAGGTCCCAGGACAGAGCCTTGAGGCACTCCGCTTACAACATTTTCCCACTCTGACTTGATTCATAAGAACATAAGAACATAAGAACAAAGGTAACTGCAGAAGGCCTATTGGCCCATACGAGGCAGCTCCTATTCTATAACCACCCAATCCCACTCATATACTTGTCCAACACATGCTTGAAACAATCGAGGGACCCCACCTCCACAATGTTACGCGGCAATTGGTTCCACAAATCAACAACCCTGTTACTGAACCAGTATTTACCCAAGTCTTTCCTAAATCTAAACTTATCCAATTTATATCCATTGTTTCGTGTTCTGTCCTGTGTTGATACTTTTAATACCCTATTAATATCCCCCCGGTTATGTCCATTCATCCGCTTGTAAACCTCTATCATGTCACCCCTAACTCTTCGCCTTTCCAGTGAATGCAACTTAAGCTTTGTTAATCTTTCTTCATATGAAAGATTTCTAATTTGGGGAATTAACTTAGTCATCCTACGCTGGACACGTTCAAGTGAATTTATATCCATTCTATAATATGGCGACCAAAACTGAACTGCATAATCTAAATGGGGCCTAACTAGAGCAAGATATAGCTTGAGAACCACACCAGGTGTCTTGTTACTAACGCTGCGATTAATAAATCCAAGTGTCCGATTTGCCTTATTACGAACATTTATGCATTGATCCTTTTGTTTTAAATTCTTACTAATCATAACTCCCAGATCCCTTTCGCAATCCGACTTCGCAATCACAACACCATCTAGCTCGTATCTTGTAACTCTATCATCATTACCTAACCTCAGAACTTTACATTTATCAGCATTAAACTGCATCTGCCAATCCTTTGACCATTTCAAAACCCTATCTAGATCAACTTGAAGTGATAGTGAGTCCTCCTCCGAATTAATTTCCCTACCGATTTTCGTATCATCGGCAAATTTGCAAATGTTGCTACTCAAACCTGAATCTAAATCATTTATATATATTATAAACAACAGAGGTCCCAGGACAGAGCCTTGAGGCACTCCACTTACAACATTTTCCCACTCTGACTTGATTCCATTTATACTAACTCTCTGTTTCCTTTGGTATAGCCATGCCCTAATCCAGCTTAATATAGCACCCCCAATACCATGAGACTCTATTTTTTTAATCAGTCTTTCATGTGGCACTGTATCAAAAGCTTTGCTAAAGTCAAGGTATACAACATCGCAATCCTTACCACAATCAACTGCCTCAACAATGCTAGAATAAAAAGATAACAAATTTGTTAAACATGAACGGCCATTTATAAAACCATGTTGCGACTCAATTATTAATTTATGTTTTTCAAGATGAAGACGAATTTTATTTGCTATTATAGATTCGAGTAACTTTCCCACAATAGACGTTAGGCTAATTGGTCGATAGTTAGACGCAAGTGATCTATCTCCTTTCTTAAAAACTGGTATCACATTAGCAACTTTCCAAAACTCTGGCACTCTGCCTGACTCTATTGATTTATTAAATATGGTTGACAGTGGGTCACAAAGCTCCTCTTTGCATTCTTTAAGCACCCTGGCAAACACTTCATCCGGCCCTGGGGATTTGTTTGGTTTGAGTTTTACTATTTGTTTAAGAACATCCTCCCTGGTAACTGCTAAACTCGTCAACCTGTCCTCGTCCCCACCCACATAGACTTGTTCGGCTGAAGGCATATTGTTAAGTTCCTCTTTAGTAAATACAGATACAAAATATTTATTAAAAATACTACTCATCTCTTCATCACTATCTGTTATTTGACCTGTCTCAGTTTTTAATGGACCTATCCTTTCCCTAGTCTTAGTACGATATAACTGAAAAAAACCTTTAGGATTTGTCTTTGCTTGCCCTGCTATGCGAACTTCATAGTTCCTTTTTGCTTTCCTTATCTCTTTTTTAACATTTCTAACCAGTTGTACGAATTCCTGTTCTAAAGTGACCTCCCCATTTTTAATCCTTTTGTACCAAGCTCTCTTTTTACCTATGAGGTTCTTCAAATTCTTTGTTATCCAATTTGGGTCATTAGTATACGATCTATTCAATTTGTATGGTATATCCTGTGCTTTGTTTAGAATATTCTTAAATAAGTTATATATTGAATCCACATCGAAATCCCCATTTAAGTCACCTATCGCTGGGTTCATGTCTCGCTCCAAGACCGGCCCACACCCCATACCCAAGCCTTTCCAATCAATTTGACCCAAAAAATTTCTTAGGCTATTAAAATCAGCTTTTCGAAAATCTGGCACTTTAACAGAATTTTCTCCTACTGGTCTATTCCATTCTATGCTAAATCTGATTTCTTTGTGATCACTGCTCCCTAGCTCACTCCCTATTTCGATGTCATTAATTTGCGTTTCCCTGTTAGTTAACACTAAATCTAAAATATTATTTTCCCGTGTTGGTTCCTTAATGTGTTGCGTAAGAAAGCAATCGTCAATTAATTCTAGAAAATCTTCTGCTTCACTATTCCCTGTTTTGTTCAACCAGTTTATTCCGCTAAAATTAAAGTCACCCATGACATAAATACTGTTAGATCTAGATGCTCTAGATATTTCATCCCATAGATGCTTTGCTTCCATTCTGTCTAAATTTGGTGGCCTATATATTACTCCTATTATAATATTATTAGCTTTTTCGTTTAATTCAATCCAAATAGTTTCTGTGTGTGGCTCTGTTTTGATTCCCTCTTTGAGACTACATTTCAAATTGTCCCTAACATATATGGCTACTCCACCTCCTCGTCTAATATATCTATCTGTGTGAAATAGTTTAAATCCATATATTTGATATTCAGCTAATAGTTCTCTATTTTCTACATTCATCCACGTTTCGGTAAGTGCAATAATATCTATTTTTTCTGTGCAGACAAGAGCATTTAATTCGTTAATTTTATTTCTTAGACTTTTACTGTTAGTGTAATATACCCTAAGTGAATTGTTATTTTGCGGACCTTCTCTTTCCCTGATCGTTTTGCCGTTAGTATTCCATTTATACTAACTCTCTGTTGCTCTCTGTTTCCTTTGGTATAGCCATGCCCTAATCCAGCTTAATATAGCACCCCCAATACCATGAGACTCTATCTTTTTAATCAGTCTTTCATGTGGCACTGTATCAAAAGCTTTGCTAAAGTCAAGGTATACAACATCGCAATCCTTACCACTATCAACTGCCTCAACAATGCTAGAATAAAAAGATAACAAATTTGTTAAACATGAACGGCCATTTATAAAACCATGTTGAGACTCAATTATTAATTTATGTTTTTCAAGATGAAGACGAATTTTATTTGCTATTATAGATTCGAGTAACTTTCCCACAATAGACGTTTGGCTAATTGGTCGATAGTTAGACGCAAGTGATCTATCTCCTTTCTTAAAAACTGGTATCACATTAGCAACTTTCCAAAACTCTGGCACTCTGCCTGACTCTATTGATTTATTAAATATGGTTGACAGTGGGTCACAAAGCTCCTCTTTGCATTCTTTAAGCACCCTGGCAAACACTTCATCCGGCCCTGGGGATTTGTTTGGTTTGAGTTTTACTATTTGTTTAAGAACATCCTCCCTGGTAACTGCTAAACTCGTCAACCTGTCCTCGTCCCCACCCACATAGACTTGTTCAGCTGAAGGCATATTGTTAAGTTCCTCTTTAGTAAATACAGATACAAAATATTTATTAAAAATACTACTCATCTCTTCATCACTATCTGTTATTTGACCTGTATCAGTTTTTAATGGACCTATCCTTTCCCTAGTCTTAGTACGATATAACTGAAAAAACCCTTAAGGATTTGTCTTTGCTTGCCCTGCTATGCGAACTTCATAGTTTCTTTTTGCTTTCCTTATCTCTTTTTTAACATTTCTAACCAGTTGTACGAATTCCTGTTCTAAAGTGACCTCCCCATTTTTAATCCTTTTGTACCAAGCTCTCTTTTTACCTATAAGGTTCTTCAAATTCTTTGTTATCCACTTTGGGTCATTAGTATTCGATCTATTCAATTTGTATGGTATACTACGTTCCTGTGCTTTGTTTAGAATATTCTTAAATAAGTTATATATTGAATCCACATCGAAATCCCCATTTAAGTCACCTATCGCTGGGTTCATGTCTCGCTCCAAGACCGGCCCACACCCCATACCCAAGACTTTCCAATCAATTTGACCCAAAAAATTTCTTAGGCTATTAAAATCAGCTTTTCGAAAATCTGGCACTTTAACAGAATTTTCTCCTACTGGTCTATTCCATTCTATGCTAAATCTGATTTCTTTGTGATCACTGTTCCCTAGCTCACTCCCTATTTCGATGTCATTAATATGCGTTTCCCTGTTAGTTAACACTAAATCTAAAATATTATTTTCCCGTGTTGGTTCCTTAATGTGTTGCGTAAGAAAGCAATCGTCAATTAATTCTAGAAAATCTTCTGCTTCACTATTCCCTGTTTTGTTCAACCAGTTTATTCCGCTAAAATTAAAGTCACCCATGACATAAATACTGTAAGATCTAGATGCTCTAGATATTTCATCCCATAGGTGCTTTGCTTCCATTCTGTCTAAATTTGGTGGCCTATATATTACTCCTATTATAATATTATTAGCTTTTTCGTTTAATTCTATCCAAATAGTTTCTGTGTGTGGCTCTGTTTTGATTCCCTCTTTGAGACTACATTTCAAATTGTCCCTAACATATATGGCTACTCCACCTCCTCGTCTAATATATCTATCTGTGTGAAATAGTTTAAATCCGTATATTTGATATTCAGCTAATAGTTCTCTATTTTCTACATTCATCCACGTTTCGGTAAGTGCAATAATATCTATTTTTTCTGTGCAGACAAGAGCATTTAATTCGTTAATTTTATTTCTTAGACTTCTACTGTTAGTGTAATATACCCTAAGTGAATTGTTATTTTGCGGACCTTCTCTTTCCCTGATCGTTTTGCCAATTCCTTTCTCCCACAAACACATACTTTTATTACCTCCTTCCTCCAAATCAATTCCCATACCTCTATCTACTAACAGTTTAAACCCAAACAAACACCTCTAACCACTTCTTCCAACGAGTTCGCAACAGCAACAACCCCAGCTCTCGATAGATGCACCCCATCACGAGCATACATTTCATTTCTTCCATAGAAGTGTTCCCAGTTGTCTATGAAAGATATTGCATTTGATTTGCAATATCTTTCCAGCCGGCAATTGACACCAAGTGCCCTCGATATCCATTCATTTCCCACTCCCTTTCTTGGAAGAATGCCACATATGATCGGGATTCCTCCCTTGCTCCTAACTAATTCTATGGCTGTTTTATACCTCTGAATCAGGTCCTCACTCCTAACTCGACCAACATCATTTCCTCCCACGCTAATGCAAATAATGGGATTGTTCCCATTACCAGCCATAATATCATTCATGTTGTTTATAATATCACCAATGCCAGCTCCGGGATAGCAAACCCTTAACCTGTTCCCCCTATCTCTAGCACAAAACGCTCTATCCAAATACCTTATCTGGGAATCTCCCACAACTAATGTTTGCTTAGGTACCTTTACTTTCTGAGGGGCCTGCGCTTCCTTTCTCTTCGTTGCTTTCCCTTTTGCGCGATCCGCAGTCTCACCACAGCACTCGTCCTCCAAAACGTCAAATGAATTAGAAGTTGCTATGGCGTTTGAAGGCGGCTTTATCAAAGTCTTCTTAAGGCCCCTGTCTTTCACAACTCTCCAAGACGAGGTCCCTTTACTACTGGTCTCCTCCTTCGTTACTTCTCGTTGTTCTTTAAGCTGACGCACCTCCTCCCGCAGAGAGTCCAACTCTGTCCTCAGGGCTCCCACTAGAGTCACCAGGTCCTTAACTACAACTTCCATATTGCTATGATAATATAACAACACTCAGGAGCTCCGGTTAACACAACCTCTCACTGTGACTTCACCTGACTTCCTCACTCCTAACTCGCCCAACATCATTACCCCCTGCATTAATACAAATAATGGGTTTGTTCCCATTTCCCGATATAATATAATTCATGTTTTCAACAATATCACCAATTCCAGCTCCCAGATAGCAAAACCTTAATCTGTTCCCCCTATCTCTGGCACTAAACGTTCTGTCTAAATACCTCACCTGGGAATCTCCCACAACCAAAATTCGCTTCGGTACCGCCCTAACTTTCTGAGCAGCCTGAGGGGCCTACCCTCTGCCGTTCCTCGCTGCAGGCGCACTACAGCACTCGTCCTCCAACACGGCAAATGAATTTGCCGTCCTTAGGACGCCTGTAGGCGGCCATGTCAAGGTCTTAAGATCCCTGTCTTTCACTATTCTCCACGATGAGGTCTCGTCAACACTGGTCTCCTCCTTCGTTTCCTCTCGAAGTCTCAGCCGTCGTACCTCCTCCCGCAGGGAATCCATCTCTGCTCTCAGAGCTCCAACCAAACTCACCAAATCATTAACTAATCCTTCCATTATTGCAATAATAATGTTACTCCAGAGCTCCAGCTAACACAACCTCTCACTGTGGTTGACTAAGTTAATTCCCCAAATTAGAAATCTTTCATATGAAGAGAGATTAACAAAGCTTAAGTTGCATTCACTGGAAAGGCGAAGAGTTAGGGGTGACATGATAGAGGTTTTCAAGTGGGTGAATGGACATAACAAAGGGGATATTAATAGGGTATTAAAAGTATCAACACAAGACAGAATACGAAACAATGGGTATAAATTGGATAAGTTTAGATTTGGGAAAGACTTGGGTAAATACTGGTTCAGTAACAGGGTTGTTGATTTGTGGAACCAAATACCGCGTAACGTGCTGAAGGTAGGGTCCGATTGTTTCAAGCGCGGGTTGGACAAGTATATGAGTGGGATTGGGTGTTTATAGATAGGAGCTGCCTCGTATGGGCCAATAGGCCTTCTGCAATTACCTTTGTTCTTATGTTTAGAACAGGAATTGTTCTAACCATACAACTGGTTAAAAATGTTAAAAAAGAGATTAGGAAAGCAAAAGGAAACTATGAAGTTCGCATAGGAACTTCTTTGTTCTTATGTTCGCATAAGAACATAAGAACAAAGGCAACTGCAGAAGGCCTATAGGCCCATATGAGGCAGTTCCTATTTATAACCACCCAATC
The DNA here is from genome assembly GCF_040958095.1 of Procambarus clarkii. NCBI lineage: Eukaryota > Metazoa > Arthropoda > Malacostraca > Decapoda > Cambaridae > Procambarus > Procambarus clarkii. Next base: position 43,390,947 of record NC_091175.1, read on the forward strand.
CCACTCATATACTTGTCCAACCCGCGCTTGAAACAATCGGACCCTACCTTCAGCACGTTACGCGGTAATTGGTTCCACAAATCAACAACCCTGTTACTGAACCAGTATTTACCAGTCTTTCCCAAATCTAAACTTATCCAATTTATACCCATTGTTTCGTGTTCTGTCTTGTGTTGATACTTTTAATACTCTATTAATATCCCCTTTGTTATGTCCATTCACCCACTTGTAAACCTCTTTCATGTCACCCCTAACTCTTCGCCTTTCCAGTGAATGCAACTTAAGCTTTCTTAATCTTTGTTCATATGAAAGATTTCTAATTTGGGGAATTAACTTAGTCATCCTACGCTGGACACGTTCAAGTGAATTTATATCCATTCTATAATATGGCGACCAAAACTGAACTGAATAATCTAAATGGGGTCTAACTAGAGCAAGATATAGCTTGAGAACCACACCAGGTGTCTTGTTACTAACGCTGCGATTAATAAATCCAAGTGTCCGATATGCCTTATTACGAACATTCATGCATTGATCTTTTTGTTTTAAATTCTTACTAATCATAACTCCCAGATCCCTTTCGGAATCCGACTTCGCAATCCCAACACCATCTAGCTCGTATCTTGTAACTCTATCATCATTACCTAGCTTCAGAACTTTACATTTATCAGCATTAAACTGCATTTGCCAATCATTTGACCGTTTCAAAACCCTATCTAGATCAACTTGAAGTGATAGTGAGTCCTCCTCCGAATTAATTTCCCTACCGATTTTCGTATCATCGGCAAATTTGCAAATGTTGCTACTCAATCCTGAATCTAAATCATTTATATATATTATAAACAACAGAGGTCCCAGGACAGAGCCCTGAGGTACTCCACTAACAACATTATCCCACTCTGACTTGATTCCATTTAAACTGGATCCCATCCCATATTGGAATCCCATTAAATGAAAAAGCTGATGAAATTGCTAAATTGGCAACTCGTTATCCAGTGATACATAAAACAATTCAACCCAGCCTAGAGAACATAAAAAACATCATCACCAAAAAACTCTCACATCTCAACAAAGCCTACCTGCACCAGAGAATAGCTGAAGGTTCGCCATCTGCAACATGGTATCTTCAGGCAACCAAATTAGAAAGGTTAAATATCCCAAAAGGAATCCACAGGGAAATAGCAGATAGGTTATATAGACTACGTCTAGGTTACAGATGCAACTGGGAGATTGGTGAACCCCGACAGAGAGAGTGCATCTTCTGCCAAACTGTCACAGAAAAGCCATTACTTCACTATCTACTGGAATGTGAAGCAACCAATGACCTTAGAAGAGCTTTAAGAGTTCCTGAATCATGCAGTGGCCACCCTGAAGCCATCAACACAGCCACTCTCCTGGTCAACAAAGGTGTCCAGCAGCTGGACACCCTCATAAAGACTGTGAAGCAGTATCCTCCCCCGCGATAACAGCTTGATGGGTAAAAGCAACCTCAGAATACTGAAAAAAAAAATTGTACCACTTACGGGCTATTCATGCCCGTGCCACCTCTTGGGTGGCTTAATCTTTATCAATCAATCACCCCTCAATCGGCTTTAAACAAGCAATAAGAGAATATTTATCATCCCTTCTCTTAGCCTTTACCTCTGGAAGGGTTTCGACCCAAGCAGAATCAATCAATACCTCATTATCTTCTTAATATGAGTGATAAACTCTACGAGTGTCAAGCGTGTGGGAAAACATTTAGTCGTCTTGGAAATATGAAGAACCACAAAATGGTGCATACTGATCTTAAACCTCACACTTGTCTCGAATATGGTGAAAGTTTCTGCCAAACTGGAACTCTGAAAAAACTCAAGAGGGCAAATTTGGGTAGTAAATCATATGAGTGTTTTGAGTGCGGAGAAACGTTCAGCCGAATAAAAAATTTAAAGAAACACAAAATGATGCACAAAGGTGAAAAGCCCTTCAGCTGTGATGTTTGGGGAAAGAATTTCAGTACCCGTCGAAATATAATTAGGCACTTGTTAGTACACTCTGGTGAGAAATCCCACGAGTGTTCAGAGTGTGGGAAAAGATTCTCTCGATATGACTTTTTGAAGAAACACAGAATTGTGCATACGAGAGATAAACCCGAGTGTCCAGAGTGTGGGAAAAAAATCGGTGCACTTGGAACTATGAAGAAACACATGATGGTGCACACGGGTGAAAAGCCTCATAGGTGTAATAAGAACATAAGAACATAAGAACAAAGGTAACTGCAGAAGGCCTATTGGCCCATACGAGGCAGCTCCTATTCTATAACCACCCAATCCCACTCATATACTTGTCCAACCCGTGCTTGAAACAATCGAGGGACCCCACCTCCACAATGTTACGCGGCAATTGGTTCCACAAATCAACAACCCTGTTACTGAACCAGTATTTACCCAAGTCTTTCCTAAATCTAAACTTATCCAATTTATACCCATTGTTTCGTGTTCTGTCCTGTGTTGATACTTTTAATACCCTATTAATATCCCCCCGGTTATGTCCATTCATCCACTTGTAAACCTCTATCATGTCACCCCTAACTCTTCGCCTTTCCAGTGAATGCAACTTAAGCTTTGTTAATCTTTCTTCATATGAAAGATTTCTAATTTGGGGAATTAACTTAGTCATCCTACGCTGGACACGTTCAAGTGAATTTATATCCATTCTATAATATGGCGACCAAAACTGAACTGCATAATCTAAATGGGGCCTAACTAGAGCAAGATATAGCTTGAGAACCACACCAGGTGTCTTGTTACTAACGCTGCGATTAATAAATCCAAGTGTCCGATTTGCCTTATTACGAACATTTATGCATTGATCCTTTTGTTTTAAATTCTTACTAATCATAACTCCCAGATCCCTTTCGCAATCCGACTTCGCAATCACAACACCATCTAGCTCGTATCTTGTAACTCTATCATCATTACCTAACCTCAGAACTTTACATTTATCAGCATTAAACTGCATCTGCCAATCCTTTGACCATTTCAAAACCCTATCTAGATCAACTTGAAGTGATAGTGAGTCCTCCTCCGAATTAATTTCCCTACCGATTTTCGTATCATCGGCAAATTTGCAAATGTTGCTACTCAAACCTGAATCTAAATCATTTATATATATTATAAACAACAGAGGTCCCAGGACAGAGCCTTGAGGCACTCCACTTACAACATTTTCCCACTCTGACTTGATTCCATTTATACTAACTCTCTGTTTCCTTTGGTATAGCCATGCCCTAATCCAGCTTAATATAGCACCCCCAATACCATGAGACTCTATCTTTTTAATCAGTCTTTCATGTGGCACTGTATCAAAAGCTTTGCTAAAGTCAAGGTATACAACATCGCAATCCTTACCACTATCAACTGCCTCAACAATGCTAGAATAAAAAGATAACAAATTTGTTAAACATGAACGGCCATTTATAAAACCATGTTGCGACTCAATTATTAATTTATGTTTTTCAAGATGAAGACGAATTTTATTTGCTATTATAGATTGTGTGTGGGAAAAATTTGAGTAGTCGTAGCAGTCTAAATGATCACATGTTAATGCATACTGGAGAAAAACCTTTCAAGTGTGATGAGTGTGGAAAAAGTTTCAGGTATCGTAGCCATATAGTTAGGCACATGATAGAGCATTCTGGTGAGAAACCTTACGAGTGTCTAGAGTGTTGTAAAAAATTCTTTCGAAATGAACATTTGAAGAGCCACCGAATAGTGCATACTAGAGAAAAATGTCAGACTGAGAAAAAGATTCATTCAACTTGGAGCTATGAAAACACACAGGATTATGCATACAAGTTTGGTCAGTTTATGATAAGATTTCTCTTAATTTCGAGTGAAATAGATTTTCATTTTATTGCACAATATGTTTATAATTACTAGATCATAATATGTATTTTATTGGTGTAAGTAATAATTTTTTTATCCCACTATCAAAGCTTCTTTTTTCTTCCTACTCTTGGTGATATTGTTTCTATGAAAACAGGTTAAATTTAAGACTTAAAATATAGGTCCTTAAATTTAACCTTAATTTAGGTTAAATATTGCTAAGGAAATTTAATCCTCAAAATTAAGCATTCAAAATGGATTTTATGATGACTTACCTTTTAACTGCCAAAAAATACTGTTACAAAATTAAGAGAAAACTAATAAAATCATATGAAACTTCAAGTGAACTATTTGGATAGAACTTGATCTCTCAAATGCCAGAGATAGGGGGAACAAGTTAAGTGTTTGCTATCCAGGAGCTTGAATTGGTGATATTGTTAACAATATCACCAATCCCGTGGATGAATGTAGAAAATAGAGAACTATTAGCTGAATATCAAATAAATGGATTTAAACTATTTCACACAGATAGATATATTAGATGAGGAGGTGGAGTAGCCATATATGTTAGGGACAATTTGAAATGTAATCTCAAAGAGGGAATCAAAATTGAGCCACACACAGAAACTATTGATATTGTTAACAATATCACCCTCCCGCCTCCCACCCCACACACAAAACACATAATATGCTACCAAAACACATAACGTATTACGCACCCGCCGCGAATAACCCGGAAAATACAAAAACAAAAACTGCAAAACATCACCCCGACAACCCGGACCACAAAACACCTCCAGGACATCCCGAAACCAGTCCACCAACCCCAGCAACCGGACACAAAAAAAATACATGCACCTGCGATTCACTTAAACCCTCACAATGAACACATGCCTCAGAATCACGCAAGCCAAGAATACACAACCGCTCATTCGTTGCCAGCGACAAATGCAGAAACTGAAAAAGCAATTCACGCTGCTGAGGCGCCAAGAACCGTTCCCCCAAACACTACCAGATACCACCCCAATCCCAACACGGGTATAAGCCATCCACTCGAGGCCGCACCCAGGGCAATAACACCCCATACACAGCCTTGCACGAGATTGACAGAAACCCAGGATGGCGGCAGAGCTCCCGAAGAATCCCCACGGCCGAAGAACAACCAGGGGGGAGGGGGGGTAAACAAGGCCACCTCCCGACAAACCCCCAAATCAACCAAATAAGTGAAGTGAAGTGAGCAGAAAAAAAACAGCCAGTGTATTCAACCCCCCGCAGAGAACCAGCCCCTGATGCAACGAGACCCAGAAGAGGGCCTTGGCCTTCGTGAAGACGTCAAGAATGCCAACACCCCCCCTCTCTCACCAACGTCGAACGGCACACCGGTTGTTAACGCCCACACCATACATATATGTACACCATATACTCAAAATCCAAGGCCTTCCGACGATCCAACGGGAAACATCGAGCCACAAACCAGACACACGACAAGACCTTACATGCAACAAGCAGTCCCCGCTGATAAATCGTCAAAGGACGATGCGACAAGAGGCCAACCGCAACCCCCAACCGACCGAGAGACAGCACCCCAATTCCACTCCAAGAAGTGGTCATAGGAGGCAAACCAAGTAACCCCAAGAACCCGAATCGAGGAGACCACCGGAAACCACGACCTATCCCACACCAAGCGGGAGGCCCACACACCGATCCCCATCAACCCCGACTTCGCCAGATTAAGAACGGCCCCCGTGGCGGACTCAAACCGCAGGAGAACGTCCTTGACAGCTCCAACAGAACCCTCCGAAGCTACAAACAGAACGGTGTCGTCAGCATACCCACAAATGCTGAGGGTATGCAGACAAGGAGGCACAATCAAGGAACACGCTTTCACCGCCCGAAAGAGAGGTTCCTGAAAAATCACATACAAAAGCATTAACAAGGGACACCCCTGACGAACGGAACGACAAATAGGAAAAAATGAACTAAAAAACCCATTCACACAAACGCGACTGCGACTCCGGACGTACAACAAATGGACCCAACCCACAAACACCGCCGGAAACCCTAGCTGCTCCATAGCACTAAAAACAAACTCCAAAGACACCCGATGAAAGGCCTTTGACCAGTCCAAGCTGATCGTAGCTGCCGAAAGCCCATACTCGGACGCATAGAGAAGCACGTCACGAAATAAAGCATTGCAATGCATAGGGCACGGCCAGGCACACCACATAACTGCTCCATAGAGACCACCGACACAACGACACCGCAACAGCGACGCGCTAAAACTTAGACAGAATTTTATAGTCAACATTCAAGAGCGTAATAGGCCTCCAATTCGAAAACAACTGCAAATCGCCCGGATTTGGGAGCAGCCGTACGATCCCGTCTCAAAAGGAATGAGAATCGAAGCGAATTTTGGTTGTGTACCCAGGTCAGGTATTTAGACAGAACGTTTTGTGCCAGAGATAGGGGGAACAGATTAAGGGTTTGCTATCCGGGAGCTGGAATTGGTGATATTGTTGGAAACATGAATGATATTATGACGGGAAATGGGAACAAACCCATTATTTGTATTAGTGCAGGGGGTAATGATGTTGGGCGAGTTAGGAGTGAGGAACTAATACAGAGACTTAGGACAGCCATTGAATTAGTTAGGAGCAAGGGAGGAATCCTGATCATATGTGGCATTCTTCCAAGAAAGGGAGTGGGAAATGAATGGATGTCGAGGGCACTTGGTGTCAATTGCCGGCTGGAAAGATATTGCAAATCAAATGCAATATCTTTCATAGACAACTGGGAACACTTCTATGGAAGAAATGAAATGTATGCTCGTGATGGGGTGCATCTATCGAGGGCTGGGGTTGTTGCTGTTGTGAACTCGTTGGAAGAAGTGGTTAGAGGTGTTTGTTTGGGTTTAAACTGTTAGTAGATAGTGGTATGGGAATTGATTTGGAGGAAGGAGGTAATAAAAGTATGTGTTCGTGGGAGAAAAGAACTGGCAAAATGATCAGGGAAAGAAAAGGGCCTCAAAATAACAATTCTTCTTCTTCTTGATAGTAGGTGCAGTTTGCATGAAGGGTTTGTCCTCCCGATGACTGCACCAGTACAGATGTTGGTAGAGGCGTTTATGTTGAAGATGATAAGAGTTTCAAAAGTGCTTGTTGCGTTGTGCTGTAGACAGAGGAGCGGCGACTAAAACAGAGGTGGATGTTAGAGGGAGACTTGCCGCACCGTAGGGCGGTGTGTTGTGTTTATGGCGTCAGCTGATCCTTGGTGTTGCGACGAAACATTTGTTTTCTGTGTTTAGCTGTTGGTGGCGCCAGGTATAAATGTGGCGCGGGTCAGATGTGACCCAATTTGTTGGTCGATTGGAGATATTTAGCCAGTGCTTTGACTATTTGGTATTTTTCTTGTAACGAGTGGTCACCGCCTCCTAATATATGCTCGATGGTAAAGGGTATTTTAAGTGAGATAAGTTCTTGTTTGAAATTTACTCTGGCACTATAGTGTCGGAAGCAATGTAGGAGATAGTGTTCGATTGTTTCAGGCACCTGACAGTGGATGCAGAGTTCGTTGATGTCTGTTCTGTACTTAGAGCTTTGTGCTGCTAGTTTGGTGTGTCCCAGCCTTAATCTGGTCATCGCTATATCAATTTCTCTGCTTTTATATCTGACATGTTTCCAAGTTTCCCATTTCTTTTTAATGGACCCATAGTACAAAGGTGAGCATGACGTTTTCCATTTCGTCGCAAAATCTTGGGTGATGGTATTTTTGAAGGCTCCTTTACGTGCAACATGGGGAATTGGATGACGGGTAATGTGAGGTGTGTTGTGCATTGCTTTGGCTAGTTGATCTACTAGTTCATTATGGAGAATACCACAATGCGCTGGGACCCATTGGATAGAGGTATCATAACCGTTCAATCGATGTTCATGAAGAAGTTGAAGACATGGGTAAACAAACTCCTTGCACGTTTTTGAAGAGTACGTAATTGCTTGAATCGCACTCTTGGAGTCACTGCAGATTGTATATGTCCCGACTGGTAATGTTGTGATTATTTGGAGAGCTTGATATAAGGCATATAATTCAGCTGTGAAAACAGATAGTTGGTTTGGTAACCGCCATCCCTGCTTGAGATGGTATTCCGGTATCCATACAGCGCTAGTGACCGAGGGTACGTTGTTCTTGATGATGCGAGATCCATCTGTATAAATCGCTGTGGTATTTGGGTAGCAATTTTTCATTGTTGAGAGAAAGACTGAGGCTATGGCTGAGTTTGGTGCAGACTTTGGAATGTTGTCTTCGAGTTGTATTGCTGTATTAGGAGTTGTATAAAGCCAGGGTGGAATAGGGGGAACAGTAAGTTGGGTTTCCGAGTTTTGGAGTAGAGAGAGGTCTATATTGAGGTTATTTGTAGCCCGTGTGAGGAAAGGTTGTGAGTGATTGGTTGGGAAGCGGGGGTTATGTGGGTTAACTGTTGGGTTAATTTTTGATCTGTATGGGTGTGTCTGGTGAGCAGTGGTACAGAGTGACAGATAGTTGGCACACATTATGTCTCGTCTGGTGGCTAGGCTTGTGAGGCCCGTTTCCCTGTAAAGTCCGAGGATAGGAGTGGAACGCATTGCGCCACATATAAGTCGCATGGCATTGTTTTGGATGACCTCTAGGCTCTGTAGGTTAGTAGGCGCAGCCGATGCATATGCTTGGCAACAATAGTCTATTTGGCTGCGAATGTAGGTTGTATAGAAACGGAGCAGGATTTTATGGTGTGCTCCCCAGGTGGTGCCAGTGAGGGCTTTCAGTATGGCGAGTCGGGGTTGTGTCGTCTGTTTAAGGTGTTGAATGTGTGCTGTCCAGGTAAGTGAGGGCGAGTCTAAGTGCATGCCAAGGTATTTATGTTCTCGTACGTGTTGGATGGGAGTGTTGTGTATTGTGAGGGTGGGTAGATGAACGAGTCTTTTTTTAGTGAAAATTTGATAATAGGTTTTGGTAGTACTAACTTGAAGGCCCCATTGTTGTGTCCAATCTATGAGGTGATCAAGTGCTGTTTGCATTGTTGAGACTGTATTAGGTAAGGCGTTGTCTGAATAATACAGTGTTAAGTCGTCGGCGTACGCCGAGAGGTTAACAGGATGGGTGTTAGGCAAATCTGCTAAGAATGCAGCAAAAAGGGTTGGGCTTAATATGGAGCCTTGTGGGACACCCGTTTGTACTGGGATGTCATCGGAAAACTCGCCTTGTATATAGACTTTAGAGGTCCTGTTCGTAAGATAAGATTTTAACCATAAAAGTAATCTTCCCTGTACGCCTAAACGCGCAAGCTTTGCGAGGAGGCAAGTATGAGGAATGCTATCAAAAGCTCCTTTGAGGTCTAGGTAGACAACAAGACAATATTTACTGCTTCTGAGAGAGGTGCGGATTTCATGTTCAAGGCAGAGTATCTGATCGAGTGTGGAGCATTGCGGTCGAAATCCAGCTTGGAGTGACGGTATAATATTATTATATTCTAGATACCATTGGAGGCGAGTATGTACTAGTCTTTCCATGACTTTACTGAGGCATGATAGTAGGGAAATAGGCCTATATGACGCAGGTTGGGATGGGTCTTTTCCTGGTTTAAGGAACAGAAGAATAATACTGGTCTGCCATTGTGAGGGAATATTTCCGTGAGTCCAGCATAGGTTGTAATAGTTTAGGAGAGTACTATGTGCAGTTGATGGGAGATGTTTTATGAGTTCATATGGAATTCCATCCTCTCCAGGTGCCTTGCCAAGAGGTAGGCGGGTTAAGGCTAATTGTAGCTCGCTTAAGGTGTATATGTTGTCGACGCCAGGCATGGGTAGCAGTATGGCACGGTCAATTTCTTGTCTAAGGGGGAGTTCTTGGGCATGAAAGAAGGGTGTTGAGAGGGTAACTTTAAGACATTCAGCAAGAACATTTGCACGCTCCTGAGGTGTTTGACAGAGTGAACCGTTGATCGTCAGGGGGAACGAAGGGAATGTTGGGTGACCATTAATGCTGTTAAATGTAGCCCAGACTTTTGAATGTGGCGTAGTGGGTGTGAGGCTATCACAAAATTTTGCCCATGATGCTCGCTTTGCTGACAGTATGGTTTTTTTGGCTTCTGCTGTAGCCCGCCGGAGATTAACCCAGTTCTGTAGGGAGGGTTGACGTCTTTGTTTTTGTATGGCTCGTCGGCGTAAAGCGACTGTTCGTGCACATTCCGCGTTCCACCACGGTTTAAGTGGTTTGTTGGACCTATGTCCTGAAGTTTTCTTGAGCATTTGGGTGGCTGCACAATTTATGGCCGAGGTGATTGTGGACAGTCGCGTGTTGGGGTCTACATCGTCTGTATCTGGGAGACAGACAGTATCAGCCCATTTTTTCTTATCTAGTTTCTTAATGTTCCACTTGGGGAGCGTTAGGGGGTGGGTTGGTGGCTGAAAGTTAGTAAATTTTATAATGAGGGGTTTGTGGTCACTTCCAATATCTGGTCCAGTATGAAACTGTAGTTCTTGTTGAAAGTGTGCAGAGCCAAAGCAGATGTCCAATGAGGCTTCATAATTGGTTCTGTAGTTAAAGTAGGTTGCAAGGTAGGGCGGCGAAAGAAGAATATATGGTGTAGTGTCTAAGTAGTTATATAAATCGGTGCCTGCAGTATTTTGGGTACCTCTACTCCATGTGGGGTGGTTTGCATTGAGATCACCTGTAACAATGATCGGTTGCCGTAGTTGGTTTAGATAGAATTCTAGTTCATTTAAATTTATTGTGCCACCAGGGTTGTATATACCCAGAAAGGATATGTGTGTACCATTGTAGGGTATTAGGCATGCTAAAATTTCTAGCTTACCATTTACAAAATGTGTAAGCGTTACAGGTTTACATGTCATGTTACTCCGTGTTAGGAGGAAAATACCACCACCCATACGGTTTGGTCTGTCCAGTCTCTGCATCTGAAAGTTTTTAAAAATAGGATTTTGTTTAGGGGTGAGCCAGGATTCGGTTATGAAAGCTAAGTCCGGTTTGGATGAGTAAAGGAATTGTTTAAGTTCTGTGAGAGATGTTTTAATGCTTTTTGCGTTCCAAGTCATGAATGTTAGGGGAGCCATTTAGGATGTGTGGGTTATGGATGTGTCTGTTTTCCTTGGCATGCCAGTAGTAGTACGTGTTGGATACCTAGATGTGGATGTGGGCTGTGCCTTACTCTTGGTACTGGCGGTTTGGGTTTGTGGCAAGTCAGCCTGTGGAATGATTTTGGTAAGGCGTGCTAGGGAGTTATTTATTAGTTTTTCTATCATCTGTTCAAACAATGTGTGTCCAGCAATGGTGGCTTTGTTTGGGCGGATGTCAGTGTCTGTAGCTGTTGATGGGATGTCTTTTGGGTCAGCCTCAGGAGTGGGTTGTGTTACTTGTGTAAAGAATTTAGTTAGCAGTCGGTCCAGCGTCTTTTCTAGTGCATTTTCAATGCGCGTGACAACAGTTTCAACAAGATCATTTTCAATGCGAGTGACAAGAGTTTCAACAAGATCAGGATTCAGTTGTGCACTTTGTGAGGGATGGTTGGACCCTGGGGTTGTGGGAGTGTCGGTGACAGATATATCAGGTACAGGCAAAGGCTGTGTTTGAGTGTGAGGTAGTGTTTGATGATGGGCTGTGTTTGGTTGTTTCAGTGCACTACTGTATAGCAGGTTGTTGGTAGGGAGAACCTTAGTTTTTGCTGCTGCTGCTATGTATGAGGGACATTGTTTGAATGTAATGTCGTGGTCGCCACCACAGTTTGAGCAGGTAAGTGTATCTGATGTACAATCTTGCGTGTAATGGGAACCAGAGCATTTCCCACATTTAATGTCTTTGGTGCAGCCTTTCCAGGTATGGTTAAAACCTTTACATTTAAAACACTGAGTGGGACGTGGTATATACACCTCTAGTTTATGGAGGAAGCCATTTAACCAAATCCTCTCAGGGGGGATGTAGTCTAGAAAGGTGAGCAGAGCAGTGCCTGTATCACTCAGTTCTCCGTCTGTTCTTCGCATAAATTTTTTTATTCCATGGATCGGGATGTCATGTGTCTCAAGTTGTGCTTTGATGTCGTCTACACTGATGTCTACCACATGTCGGATTACATATTTTGTTAATCGGTCCCCAAGTGGTTTGTAGCACTTGACTTTGTGGCCACAGATGTCAGTAATGTCTGAAAGCTTTAGTTCTTTGCCATGTTTGTGGTCCACTGCGATCAGGTTTTTCTGTTTATTTGGTCTCATATTGTGCACATCGATCCCGAATATCTTGGGAATGGCATTATATAAGATACTTTGTGCTCGGCTATTTCTGAACACATTTTCCTCTTCGCCATCAAAGGCAATGATGAAAGTTTGCAAATAAGAAGAACTTAGCCTACCTTGGTTGAGCTGTGGAGGTTGATACTGAGGCCGCGTGGTGCCGGCATGGTCTCTGTTTACCTCTGTAAGTTGGCGGCGTTTCGCCTCCAATCTGTTTGCCTTGCTGTGATGTTTGCTGTCTAGGAAAACTCCATCTAGATCCTCTTCTAAGACCGGGTGATGTTCATGATCTAAATGTGTGGTATGCAACAGTGGTTCCCCAGTGTCCTCTAAGGTATCGACAATATTTGCAGGAGAGACGCTGCGCGAACCTCCACCAGACGCCATGACGCTCACCTCAAATAACAATTCACTTAGGATATATTACACTAACAGTAAAAGTCTAAAAAATAAAATTAATGAATTAAATGCTCTTGTCTGCACAGAAAAAATAGATATTATTGCACTTACCGAAACGTGGATGAATGTAGAAAATAGAGAACTATTAGCTGAATATCAGATAAATGGATTTAAACTATTTCCCACAGATAGATATATTAGACGAGGAGGGGGAGTAGCCATATATGTTAGGGACAATTTGAAATGTAGTCTCAAAGAGGGAATGAAAACTGAGCAACACACAGAAACTATTTGGATAGAATTAAACGAAAAAGCAAATAATATTATAATAGGAGTTATATATAGGCCACCAAATTTAGACAGAATGGAAGCAAAGCATCTATGGGATGAAATATCTAGAGCATCTAGATCTAACAGTATTTATGTCATGGGTGACTTTAATTTTAGTGGAATAAACTGGGTGAACAAAACAGGGAATAGGGAAGCAGAAGATTTTCTAGAATTAATTGACGATTGCTTTCTTACGCAACACATTAAGGAACCAACGCGGGAAAATAATATTTTAGATTTAGTGTTAACTAACAGGGAAACACAAATTAATGACATCGAAATAGGGAGTGAGCTAGGGAACAGTGATCACAAAGTAATCAGATTTAGCATAGAATGGAATAGACCTGTAGGAGAAAATTCTGTTAAAGTGCCAGATTTTCGAAAAGCTGATTTTAATAGCCTAAGAAATTTTTTGGGTCATATTGATTGGAAAGTCTTGGGTATGGGGTGTGGGCCGGTCTTGGAGCGAGACATGAACCCAGCGATAAATGGGGATTTCGATGTGGATTCAATATATAACTTATTTAAGAATATTCTAAACAAAGCACAGGAACGTAGTATACCATACAAATTGAATAGATCGAATATTAATGACCCAAAGTGGATAAAAAATAATTTAAAGAACCTTATAGGTAAAAAGAGAGCTTGGTACAAAAGGATCAAGTATGGGGAAGTCAGGTTAGAACAGGAATTCATACAACTGGTTTGAAATGTTAAAAAAGAGATTAGGAAAGCAAAAAGAAACTATGAAGTTCGCATAGCAGAGCAAGCAAAGTCAAATCCTAAAGGGTTTCTTCAGTTATATCGAACTAAGACTAGGGAAAGGATAGGTCCATTAAAATCTGAGACAGGTCAAATAACGGATAATGACAAGGAGATGAGTAGTATTTTTAACAAATATTTTATATCTGTATTTACTAAAGAAAAACTTAATAATATGCCTTCAGCCGAGCAAGTCTATGTGGGTGGGGATGAGGACAGGTTGACTAGTTTAGCAGCTACCAGGGAGGATGTAATTAAACAATTAGAAAAACTAAAACCAAACAAATCGCCAGGGCCGGATGAAGTGTTTGCCAGGGTGCTTAAAGAATGCAAAGAGGAGCTTTCCGAGCCACTGTCTACCATATTTAATAAATCAATAGAGTCAGGCAGAGTGCCAGAGTCATGGAAGGTAGCTAATGTGGTACCAATTTTTAAGAAAGGAGATAGATCACTTGCGTCAAACTATCGGCCAATTAGCCTAACGTCTATTGTGGGAAAGTTACTTGAATCAATAATTGCAAATACAATTCGTCTCCATCTAGAAAAACATAAATTAATAAATGAGTTGCAACATGGTTTTACAAATGGCCGTTCATGTTTAACAAATTTGCTAACTTTTTATTCCAGCAGTTGATAGTGGTAAGGATTGTGATGTTGTATACCTTGACTTTAGCAAAGCTTCTGATACAGTGCCACATGAAAGACTAATTAAAAAAATAGAAGCTCATGGTATTGGGGGTGCTATATTAAGTTGGATTAGAGCATGGCTATTCCAAAGGAAACAGAGAGTTAGTATAAATGGGGTTAAGTCAGAGTGGGATAATGTTGTTAGTGGAGTACCACAGGGCTCTGTCCTGGGACCTCTGTTGTTTATAATATATATAAATGATTTAGATTCAGGTTTGAGTAGCAACATTTGCAAATTTGCCATTGATACGAAAATCGGTAGTGAAATTAATTCGGAGGAGGACTCACTATCACTTCAAGTTGATCTAGATAGGGTTTTGAAATGGTCGAAGGATTGGCAGATGCAGTTTAATGCTGATAAATGTAAAGTTCTGAGGTTAGGTAATGATGATAGGGTTACAAAATACGAGCTAGATGGTGTTGAGATTGCGAAGTCGAATTGCGAAAGGGATCTGGGAGTTATGATTAGCAAGAATTTAAAACAAAAGGATCAATGCATAAATGTTCGTAATAAGGCAAATCGGACACTTGGATTTATTAATCGCAACGTTAGTAACAAGACACCTGGTGTGGTTCTCAAGCTATATCTTGCTCTAGTTAGGCCCTATTTAGATTATGCAGTTCAGTTTTGGTCGCCATATTATAGAATGGATAAAAATTCACTTGAACGTGTCCAGCGTAGGATGACTAAGTTAATTCCCCAAATTAGAAATCGTTCAAATGAAGAAAGGTTAACAAAGCTTAAGTTGCATTCACTGGAAAGGCGAAGACTTAGGGGTGACATGATAGAGTTTTACAAGTGGGTGAATGGACATAACAAAGGGGATATTAATAGGGTGTTAAAAGTATCAACACAAGACAGAACACGAAACAATGGGTATAAATTGGATAAGTTTTAGATTTAGGAAAGACTTGGGTAAATACTGGTTCAGTAACAGGGTTGTTGATTTGTGGAACCAATTGCCGCGTAACATTGTGGAGGTGGGGTCCCTCGATTGTTTCAAGCACGGGTTGGACATGTATATGAGTGGGATTGGGTGGTTATAAATAGGAGCTGCCTCGTATGGGCCAACAGGCCTTCTGCAGTTACCTTTGTTCTTATGTTCTAGGTTTTCAAGTGGGTGAATGGACATAACAGGGGGGATATTAATAGGGTATTAAAAATATCAACACAAGACAGAACACGAAACAATGGGTATAAATTGGATAAGTTTAGATTTAGGAAAGACTTGAGTAAATATGATACGAAACGATGATACGAAAATCGGTAGGGAAATTCATTCTGAGGAGGACTCACTATCACTTCAAGTTGATCTAGATAGGGTTTTGAAATAGTCGAAGGATTGGCAGATGCAGTTTAATGCTGATAAATGTAAAGTTCTGAGGTTAGGTAATGATGATAGGGTTACAAGATACGAGCTAGATGGTGTTGAGATTGCGAAGTCGAATTGCGAAAGGGATCTGGGAGTTATGATTAGTAAGAATTTAAAACAAAAGGATCAATGCATAAATGTTCGTAATAAGGCAAATCGGACACTTGGATTTATTAATCGCAGCGTTAGTAACAAGACACCTGGTGTGGTTCTCAAGCTATATCTTGCTCTAGTTAGGCCCCATTTAGATTATGCAGTTCAGTTTTGGTCGCTATATTATAGAATGGATATAAATTCACTTGAACGTGTCCAGCGTAGGATGACTAAGTTAATTCCCCAAATTAGAAATCTTTCATATGAAGAAAGATTAACAAAGCTTAAGTTGCATTCACTGGAAAGGCGAAGAGTTAGGGGTGACATGATAGAGGTTTACAAGTGGATGAATGGACATAACAGAGGTGATATTAATAGGGTATTATAAATATCAACACAAGACAGAACACGAAACAATGGGTATAAATTGGATAAGTTTAGATTGAGGAAAGACTTGGGTAAATACTGGTTCAGTAACAGGGTTGTTGATTTGTGGAACCGATTGCCGCATAACGTGGTCGAGGTGGGGTCCCTCGATTGTTTCAAGCGCGGGTTGGACAAGTATATGAGTGGGATTGGGTGGTTATAGATAGGAGCTGCCTCGTATGGGCCAATAGGCCTTCTGCAGTTACCTTTGTTCTTATGTTCTTATTACCAGTTAAAAAATCAGCATGTGACCCGCAAATGGCTCAAGGAAGTAATAGAGCAACAAATGGAAAAACAACAACAACAACAGTCAGCTAACATGTCACCTACTATCTGGCGACTCCACATAAATACGTGAACAACATTATCACCCCTCAATCGGCTTTAAACAAGCAATAAGAGAATATCATCCCTTCTCTTAGCCTTTACCTCTGGAAGGGTTTCGACCCAAGCAGCAGAATCAATACCTCATTATCTTCTTAATGAGTGATTAACTCTACGAGTGTCAAGCGTGTTGGAAAACATTTAGTCGTCTTGGAAATATGAAGAACCACAAAATGGTGCATACTGATCTTAAACCTCGCACTTGTCTCGAATATGGTGAAAGTTTCTGCCAAACTGGAACTCTGAAAAAACTCAAGAGGGCAAATTTGGGTAGTAAATCATATGAGTGTTTTGAGTGCGGAGAAACGTTCAGCCGAATAAAAAATTTAAAGAAACACAAAATGATGCACAAAGGTGAAAAGCCCTTCAGCTGTGATGTTTGTGGAAAGAATTTCAGTACCCGTCGAAATATAATTAGGCACTTGTTAGTACACTCTGGTGAGAAATCCCACGAGTGTTCAGAGTGTGGGAAAAGATTCTCTCGATATGACCTTTTGAAGAAACACAGAATTGTGCATACGAGAGATAAACCCGAGTGTCCAGAGTGTGGGAAAAAAATCGGTGCACTTGGAACTATGAAGAAACACATGATGGTGCACACGGGTGAAAAGCCTCATAGGTGTAATGTGTGTGGGAAAAATTTGAGTAGTCGTAGCAGTCTAAATGATCACATGTTAATGCATACTGGAGAAAAACCTTTCAAGTGTGATGAGTGTGGAAAAAGTTTCAGGTATCGTAGCCATATAGTTAGGCACATAATAGAGCATTCTGGTGAGAAACCTTACGAGTGTCTAGAGTGTTGTAAAAAATTCTTTCGAAACGGACATTTGAAGAGCCACCGAAGAGTGCATACTAGAGAAAAATTTCAAGACTGAGAAAAAGATTCATTCAACTTGGAGCTATGAAAACACACAGGATTATGCAAACAAGTTTGGTCAGTTTATGATAAGAAATTCTCATAATTTCGAGTGAAATAGATTTTATTTTATTGCAAATTGTTTATAATTACTAGAACATAATATGTATTTTATTGGTGTAAGTAATAAAATTTTTATCCCACTATCAAAGCTTCTTTTTTCTTCCTACTCTTGGTGGTATTGTTTCTATGACAAATCTATGAGTGGGATTGGGTGGTTATAAATAGGAGCTGCCTCGTATGGGCCAACAGGCCTTCTGCAGTTACCTTTGTTCTTATGTTCTAGGTTTTCAAGTGGGTGAATGGATGGTAGATAAATCTATGAAAACAGGTTAAATTTAAGACTTAAAATATAGGTCCTTAAATTTAACCTTAATTTAGGTTAAATATTGCTAAGGAAATTTAATCCTCAAAATGGATTTTATGATGAATCTTACCTATGATTTTATGATGAATCTAATCTTTATGATGATGACTTACCTTTTAACTGCCAAAAAATACTGTAACAAAATAAAGAGAAAACTAATAAGATCACATGAAACTTCAAGTGAACTATTTGGATAGAACTTTTGTGCCAGAGATAGGAGGAACAAGTTAAGTGTTTGCTATCCAGGAGCTTGAATTGGTGATATTGTTAACAACATGAATGATATTATGACTGGAAATGGGAACAAACGTGAACCCATTATCTGTATCAGTGCCGGTGGAAATGATGTTTGACGAGTTAGCAGTAAGACACTGTATCAGTGCCGGTGGAAATAATGTTTGACGAGTTAGGAGTAAGACATTGATACAGAGGTTTAAGACAGCTACAGAATTAGTTAGAAGCAAAGGAATCCTTATCATAAGTGGCATTCTTCCAAGAGATCGAGTTAAAAATAAATGATTGTCGAAGGCACTTGCCGACTGGACAAATATTGCAAATCAAATGGATAACAGGAAACATCTATGGAAGGAAAGACATGTGTGCATCTATCTAGGGCTGGGGTTGCTGTTGCGAGCTCATTGGAACATTGTCATAGGGTTGTTTAGGTTTAAATAGTTACTAGATAGTGATAGGGAATTGATATGGAGATAGGAGGTAATAAATATATGAGTTTATGAGGAAAACAAATTGCCAAATGAACCTGGAAAGAGAATTGCCTCAAAATAAAAATTCAATTAGTCATATATTACTTGAACAATGTGAGTCAAAGCAGAAGATTTTCTAGAATTAATTGACGATTGCTTTCTTACGCAACACGTAAAGTAACCAACGCGGGAAAATAATATTTTAGATTTAGTGTTAACTAACAGGGAAACTCAAATTAAGGACAGCGAAATAGGGAGTGAGCTAGGGAACAGTGGTCATAAAGAAATCAGATTTAGCATAGAATGGAATAGATCTGTAGGAGAAAATTATGTTAAAGTACCTGATTTTCGAAAAGCTAATTTCAATAACCTAAGAAATTTATTGGGTGAAATAGATTGGAAAGTCTTGGGTATGGGGTGTGGGCCGGTCTTGGAGCTAGACGTGAACCCAGCGATAGGTGACGTAAAAGGGTTTTTCGATGTGGATTCAAAATATAACCTATTTAAAAATATTCTAAGCAAAGCCCAGGAACGTAGTATACCATATAAATTGAATAGATCTGTTACTGACCCGAGTCCAGCATCCGAGCACGGAGCAGTGACGACAACGCCATCTGTGGGTCAGCTCCCGAAACCCCCTCCAAATGGACGACGCCATCTAGCGAGGGCGGGATATACCGGCCACAGGGGCTGGTTTTCCGTCTTAATCAGCTGCTGACCTCTGGTGAGGTGACGCTTAGACAGCAACGCCATCTATGGAGTGGCGTTGCTGTCTACGTTGCTCCGTTGATCAATCAGAGCTGTCAATCAGCTCCGCGTAGCAACGGAGCTGATTGGATCATGCCAGCTACAGGCAGGATTTGTGGTTGAAGGCCTCCACGACGGTGCATCCAGTGGGACTGTGATTGGGCTGGCCTGTTGCCAGGGTAGATAAATCCTAGAGAATCAAAGGATTCATCATGAGGCCACGAGAAGAGAACCAGGGCTACTCATCTTGAGCACCGTAGAGCATCCTGTGTCTTCGGAGGAAGACAAGTTATTGTATATAAGTGTAGTTACAGCCCCAGCGAGTGACTGTGAGATATTTATGGTGGTGGTTAATATATATATTTAAATTAGTGTATTTGTATCCCTTCCCCTTTAATTTCACTTGCGTTACGGAACACACCCCTTGAAAGCCACTACTAACTTGGGGCCGGATACCCAAACTCCAATAACATCAGAGAAGAACCCCAGTTGCGACCCAATAGGATTCGTAACAAGATCGAATACTAATGATCCAAAGTGGATAACAAAGGATCTGAAGAACCTTATAAGTAAAAAGATAATGTGGTACAAAAGGATTAGGAATGGGGAAGTCAGTTTAGAACAGGAATTCATACAACTGGTTAGAAATACTAAAAGAGAGATAAGGAAAGCAAAAAGAAACTATGAAGTTCGCATAGCAGAGCAAGCATAGACAAATCCTAAAGGATTTTTCCAGGTATACCGGACATAGATTAGGGAAAGGATAGGTCCATTAAAAACTGACACAGATCAAATAACAGATAATGATGAAGAGATGTAATTTTAGTAATTTTAAAAAATATTTTATATCTGTATTTACTAAAGAGGAACTATGCCTTCAGCCGAACAAGTCTATGTGGGTGGGGACGAGGACAGGTTGACTAGTTTAGCATTTGCCAGGGAGGATGTAATTAAAGAAATAGTTAAACTCAAACCAAACAAATCCCCAGGGCCGGATGAAGTGTTTGCCAGGGTGCTTAAAGAATGCAAAGAGGAGCTTTCCGATCCACTGTCTACCATATTTAATAAATCAATAGAGTTAGGCAAAGTGCTAGAGTTATGGAAAGTTGCTAATGTGATACCAATTTTTAAGAAAGGAGATCACTTGCGTCTAACTATCGACCAATTAGCCTAGCGTCTAACGTGGGAAAGTTACTTGAATCGATAATTGCAAATAAAATTCGTCTTCATCTTGAAAAACACAAATTAATAAATGAGTCGCAATATGGTTTTACAAATGGCCGTTTAACAAATTTGCTATCTTTTTAAGAACATAAGAACAAAGGTAACTGCAGAAGGCCTATTGGCCCATACGAGGCAGCTCCTATTTATAACCACCCAATCTCACTCATATACATGTCCAACCCATGCTTGAAACAATCGAGGTACCCCACCTCCACCACGTTACGCGGCAACTGGTTTCACAAATCAACAACCCTGTTACTGAACCAGTATTTACCCAAGTCTTTCCTAAATCTAAACTTATCCAATTTATACCCATTGTTTCCTGTTCTGTCTTGTGTTGATACTTTTAATACCCTAATAATATCCCCTTTGTTATGTCCATTCATCCACTTGTAAACCTCTATCATGTCACCCCTAACTCTTCGCCTTTCCAGTGAATGCAAATTAAGCTTTGTTAATCTTTCTTCATATGAAAGATTTCTAATTTGGGGAATTAACTTAGTCATCCTACGCTGGACACGTTCAAGTGAATTTATATCCATTCTATAGTACAGCGACCAAAACTGAACTGCATAATCTAAATGGGGCCTAACCAGAGCTAGATATAGCTGAAGAACCACACCAGGTGTCTTGTTACTAACGCTTCGATTAATAAACCCCAGTGTCCTATTTGCCTTATTACGAACATTTATGCATTGATCCTTTTGTTTTAAATTCTTACTAATCAAAACTCCCAGATCCCTTTCGCAATCTCAACACCATCTAGATCGTATCTTGTAACTCTATCATCATTACCTAACCTCAGAACTTTACATTTATCAGCATTAAACTGCATCTGCCAATCCTTTGACCATTTCAAAACCCTATTTAGATCAACTTGAAGAGATAGTGAGTCCTCGTCCGAATAAATATCCCTACCGATTTTTGTATCATCGGCAAATTTGCAAATGTTGCTACTCAAACCTGAATCTAAATCATTTATATATATTATAAATGCACAACTAGCCTAAACATGCAAGAGAGATTATACAACCTTAGAACACTCCCACCAGGAGATTCGAACCCTAACCAGCACAGAAGCCTGAAGTCGTGGAGTGGCCTACGCGGCGGAGCTGATTGGATCCTGCCAGCTACAGGCAGGATTTGTGGTTGAAGGTCTCCACGACGGTGCACCCAGTGGGACTGTGATTGGGCTGGCCTGTGGCCAGGGTAGATAAATCCTAGAGAATCAAAGGATTCATCATGAGGCCACGAGAAGAGAACCAGGGCTACTCATCTTGAGCACCGTAGAGCATCCTGTGTCTTCGGAGGAAGACAAGTTATTGTATATAAGTGTAGTTACAGCCCCAGCGAGTGACTGTGAGATATTTATGGTGGTGGTTAATATATATATTTAAATTAGTGTATTTGTATCCCTTCCCCTTTAATTTCACTTGCGTTACGGAACACACCCCTTGAAAGCCACTACTAACTTGGGGCCGGATACCCAAACTCCAATAACATCAGAGAAGAACCCCAGTTGCGACCCAATAGGGCCGTAACAAGATCGAATACTAATGATCCAAAGTGGATAACAAAGGATCTGAAGAACCTTATAAGTAAAAAGATAATGTGGTACAAAAGGATTAGGAATGGGGAAGTCAGTTTAGAACAGGAATTCATACAACTGGTTAGAAATACTAAAAGAGAGATAAGGAAAGCAAAAAGAAACTATGAAGTTCGCATAGCAGAGCAAGCATAGACAAATCCTAAAGGATTTTTCCAGGTATACCGGACATAGATTAGGGAAAGGATAGGTCCATTAAAAACTGACACAGATCAAATAACAGATAATGATGAAGAGATGTAATTTTAGTAATTTTAAAAAATATTTTATATCTGTATTTACTAAAGAGGAACTATGCCTTCAGCCGAACAAGTCTATGTGGGTGGGGACGAGGACAGGTTGACTAGTTTAGCATTTGCCAGGGAGGATGTAATTAAAGAAATAGTTAAACTCAAACCAAACAAATCCCCAGGGCCGGATGAAGTGTTTGCCAGGGTGCTTAAAGAATGCAAAGAGGAGCTTTCCGATCCACTGTCTACCATATTTAATAAATCAATAGAGTTAGGCAAAGTGCTAGAGTTATGGAAAGTTGCTAATGTGATACCAATTTTTAAGAAAGGAGATCACTTGCGTCTAACTATCGACCAATTAGCCTAGCGTCTAACGTGGGAAAGTTACTTGAATCGATAATTGCAAATAAAATTCGTCTTCATCTTGAAAAACACAAATTAATAAATGAGTCGCAATATGGTTTTACAAATGGCCGTTTAACAAATTTGCTATCTTTTTAAGAACATAAGAACAAAGGTAACTGCAGAAGGCCTATTGGCCCATACGAGGCAGCTCCTATTTATAACCACCCAATCTCACTCATATACATGTCCAACCCATGCTTGAAACAATCGAGGTACCCCACCTCCACCACGTTACGCGGCAACTGGTTTCACAAATCAACAACCCTGTTACTGAACCAGTATTTACCCAAGTCTTTCCTAAATCTAAACTTATCCAATTTATACCCATTGTTTCCTGTTCTGTCTTGTGTTGATACTTTTAATACCCTAATAATATCCCCTTTGTTATGTCCATTCATCCACTTGTAAACCTCTATCATGTCACCCCTAACTCTTCGCCTTTCCAGTGAATGCAAATTAAGCTTTGTTAATCTTTCTTCATATGAAAGATTTCTAATTTGGGGAATTAACTTAGTCATCCTACGCTGGACACGTTCAAGTGAATTTATATCCATTCTATAGTACAGCGACCAAAACTGAACTGCATAATCTAAATAGGGCCTAACCAGAGCTAGATATAGCTGAAGAACCACACCTGGTGTCTTGTTACTAACGCTTCGATTAATAAACCCCAGTGTCCTATTTGCCTTATTATGAACATTTATGCATTGATCCTTTTGTTTTAAATTCTTACTAATCAAAACTCCCAGATCCCTTTCGCAATCTCAACACCATCTAGATCGTATCTTGTAACTCTATCATCATTACCTAACCTCAGAACTTTACATTTATCAGCATTAAACTGCATCTGCCAATCCTTTGACCATTTCAAAACCCTATTTAGATAAACTTGAAGAGATAGTGAGTCCTCGTCCGAATAAATATCCCTACCGATTTTTGTATCATCGGCAAATTTGCAAATGTTGCTACTCAAACCTGAATCTAAATCATTTATATATATTATAAATGCACAACTAGCCTAAACATGCAAGAGAGATTATACAACCTTAGAACACTCCCACCAGGAGATTCGAACCCTAACCAGCACAGAAGCCTGAAGTCGTGGAGTGGCCTACGCGGCGGAGCTGATTGGATCCTGCCAGCTACAGGCAGGATTTGTGGTTGAAGGTCTCCACGACGGTGCACCCAGTGGGACTGTGATTGGGCTGGCCTGTGGCCAGGGTAGATAAATCCTAGAGAATCAAAGGATTCATCATGAGGCCACGAGAAGAGAACCAGGGCTACTCATCTTGAGCACCGTAGAGCATCCTGTGTCTTCGGAGGAAGACAAGTTATTGTATATAAGTGTAGTTACAGCCCCAGCGAGTGACTGTGAGATATTTATGGTGGTGGTTAATATATATATTTAAATTAGTGTATTTGTATCCCTTCCCCTTTAATTTCACTTGCGTTACGGAACACACCCCTTGAAAGCCACTACTAACTTGGGGCCGGATACCCAAACTCCAATAACATCAGAGAAGAACCCCAGTTGCGACCCAATAGGGCCGTAACAAGATCGAATACTAATGATCCAAAGTGGATAACAAAGGATCTGAAGAACCTTATAAGTAAAAAGATAATGTGGTACAAAAGGATTAGGAATGGGGAAGTCAGTTTAGAACAGGAATTCATACAACTGGTTAGAAATACTAAAAGAGAGATAAGGAAAGCAAAAAGAAACTATGAAGTTCGCATAGCAGAGCAAGCATAGACAAATCCTAAAGGATTTTTCCAGGTATACCGGACATAGATTAGGGAAAGGATAGGTCCATTAAAAACTGACACAGATCAAATAACAGATAATGATGAAGAGATGTAATTTTAGTAATTTTAAAAAATATTTTATATCTGTATTTACTAAAGAGGAACTATGCCTTCAGCCGAACAAGTCTATGTGGGTGGGGACGAGGACAGGTTGACTAGTTTAGCATTTGCCAGGGAGGATGTAATTAAAGAAATAGTTAAACTCAAACCAAACAAATCCCCAGGGCCGGATGAAGTGTTTGCCAGGGTGCTTAAAGAATGCAAAGAGGAGCTTTCCGATCCACTGTCTACCATATTTAATAAATCAATAGAGTTAGGCAAAGTGCTAGAGTTATGGAAAGTTGCTAATGTGATACCAATTTTTAAGAAAGGAGATCACTTGCGTCTAACTATCGACCAATTAGCCTAGCGTCTAACGTGGGAAAGTTACTTGAATCGATAATTGCAAATAAAATTCGTCTTCATCTTGAAAAACACAAATTAATAAATGAGTCGCAATATGGTTTTACAAATGGCCGTTTAACAAATTTGCTATCTTTTTAAGAACATAAGAACAAAGGTAACTGCAGAAGGCCTATTGGCCCATACGAGGCAGCTCCTATTTATAACCACCCAATCTCACTCATATACATGTCCAACCCATGCTTGAAACAATCGAGGGACCCCACCTCCACCACGTTACGCGGCAACTGGTTTCACAAATCAACAACCCTGTTACTGAACCAGTATTTACCCAAGTCTTTCCTAAATCTAAACTTATCCAATTTATACCCATTGTTTCCTGTTCTGTCTTGTGTTGATACTTTTAATACCCTAATAATATCCCCTTTGTTATGTCCATTCATCCACTTGTAAACCTCTATCATGTCACCCCTAACTCTTCGCCTTTCCAGTGAATGCAAATTAAGCTTTGTTAATCTTTCTTCATATGAAAGATTTCTAATTTGGGGAATTAACTTAGTCATCCTACGCTGGACACGTTCAAGTGAATTTATATCCATTCTATAGTACAGCGACCAAAACTGAACTGCATAATCTAAATGGGGCCTAACCAGAGCTAGATATAGCTGAAGAACCACACCAGGTGTCTTAAGAACATAAGAACATAAGAACAAAGGTAACTGCAGAAGGCCTATTGGCCCATACGATGCAGCTCCTATTCTATAACCACCCAATCCCACTCATATACTTGTCCAACCCGTGCTTGAAACAATCGAGGGACCCCACCTCCACAATGTTACGCGGCAATTGGTTCCACAAATCAACAACCCTGTTACTGAACCAGTATTTACCCAAGTCTTTCCTAAATCTAAACTTATCCAATTTATATCCATTGTTTCGTGTTCTGTCCTGTGTTGATACTTTTAATACCCTATTAATATCCCCCCCGGTTATGTCCATTCATCCACTTGTAAACCTCTATCATGTCACCCCTAACTCTTCGCCTTTCCAGTGAATGCAACTTAAGCTTTGTTAATCTTTTTTCATATGAAAGATTTCTAATTTGGGGAATTAACTTAGTCATCCTACGCTGGACACGTTCAAGTGAATTTATATCCATTCTATAATATGGCGACCAAAACTGAACTGCATAATCTAAATGGGGCCTAACTAGAGCAAGATATAGCTTGAGAACCACACCAGGTGTCTTGTTACTAACGCTGCGATTAATAAATCCAAGTGTCCGATTTGCCTTATTACGAACATTTATGCATTGATCCTTTTGTTTTAAATTCTTACTAATCATAACTCCCAGATCCCTTTCGCAATCTGACTTCGCAATCACAACACCATCTAGCTCGTATCTTGTAACTCTATCATCATTACCTAACCTCAGAACTTTACATTTATCAGCATTAAACTGCATCTGCCAATCCTTTGACCATTTCAAAACCCTATCTAGATCAACTTGAAGTGATAGTGAGTCCTCCTCCGAATTAATTTCCCTACCGATTTTCGTATCATCGGCAAATTTGCAAATGTTGCTACTCAAACCTGAATCTAAATCATTTATATATATTATAAACAACAGAGGTCCCAGGACAGAGCCTTGAGGCACTCCACTTACAACATTTTCCCACTCTGACTTGATTCCATTTATACTAACTCTCTGTTTCCTTTGGTATAGCCATGCCCTAATCCAGCTTAATATAGCACCCCCAATACCATGAGACTCTATTTTTTTAATCAGTCTTTCATGTGGCACTGTATCAAAAGCTTTGCTAAAGTCAAGGTATACAACATCGCAATCCTTACCACTATCAACTGCCTCAACAATGCTAGAATAAAAAGATAACAAATTTGTTAAACATGAACGGCCATTTATAAAACCATGTTGCGACTCAATTATTAATTTATGTTTTTCAAGATGAAGACGAATTTTATTTGCTATTATAGATTCGAGTAACTTTCCCACAATAGACGTTAGGCTAATTGGTCGATAGTTAGACGCAAGTGATCTATCTCCTTTCTTAAAAACTGGTATCACATTAGCAACTTTCCAAAACTCTGGCACTCTGCCTGACTCTATTGATTTATTAAATATGGTTGACAGTGGGTCACAAAGCTCCTCTTTGCATTCTTTAAGCACCCTAGCAAACACTTCATCCGGCCCTGGGGATTTGTTTGGTTTGAGTTTTACTATTTGTTTAAGAACATCATCCCTGGTAACTGCTAAACTCGTCAACCTGTCCTCGTCCCCACCCACATAGACTTGTTCGGCTGAAGGCATATTGTTAAGTTCCTCTTTAGTAAATACAGATACAAAATATTTATTAAAAATACTACTCATCTCTTCATCACTATCTGTTATTTGACCTGTCTCAGTTTTTAATGGACCTATCCTTTCCCTAGTCTTAGTACGATATAACTGAAAAAACCCTTTAGGATTTGTCTTTGCTTGCCCTGCTATGCGAACTTCATAGTTTCTTTTTGCTTTCCTTATCTCTTTTTTAACATTTCTAACCAGTTGTACGAATTCCTGTTCTAAAGTGACCTCCCCATTTTTAATCCTTTTGTACCAAGCTCTCTTTTTACCTATAAGGTTCTTCAAATTCTTTGTTATCCACTTTGGGTCATTAGTATACGATCTATTCAATTTGTATGGTATACTACGTTCCTGTGCTTTGTTTAGAATATTCTTAAATAAGTTATATATTGAATCCACATCGAAATCCCCATTAAGTCACCTATCGCTGGGTTCATGTCTCGCTCCAAGACCGGCCCACACCCCATACCCAAGCCTTTCCAATCAATTTGACCCAAAAAATTTCTTAGGCTATTAAAATCAGCTTTTCGAAAATCTGGCACTTTAACAGAATTTTCTCCTACTGGTCTATTCCATTCTATGCTAAATCTGATTTCTTTGTGATCACTGCTCCCTAGCTCACTCCCTATTTCGATGTCATTAATTTGCGTTTCCCTGTTAGTTAACACTAAATCTAAAATATTATTTTCCCGTGTTGGTTCCTTAATGTGTTGCGTAAGAACACATTAAGGAACCCTCACTCGATTTTTGATTCCCTCTTGTTACTAACGCTTCGATTAATAAACCCCAGTGTCCTATTTGCCTTATTACGAACATTTATGCATTGATCCTTTTGTTTTAAATTCTTACTAATCAAAACTCCCAGATCCCTTTCGCAATCTCAACACCATCTAGATCGTATCTTGTAACTCTATCATCATTACCTAACCTCAGAACTTTACATTTATCAGCATTAAACTGCATCTGCCAATCCTTTGACCATTTCAAAACCCTATTTAGATCAACTTGAAGAGATAGTGAGTCCTCGTCCGAATAAATATCCCTACCGATTTTTGTATCATCGGCAAATTTGCAAATGTTGCTACTCAAACCTGAATCTAAATCATTTATATATATTATAAATGCACAACTAGCCTAAACATGCAAGAGAGATTATACAACCTTAGAACACTCCCACCAGGAGATTCGAACCCTAACCAGCACAGAAGCCTGAAGTCGTGGAGTGGCCTACGCGGCGGAGCTGATTGGATCCTGCCAGCTACAGGCAGGATTTGTGGTTGAAGGTCTCCACGACGGTGCACCCAGTGGGACTGTGATTGGGCTGGCCTGTGGCCAGGGTAGATAAATCCTAGAGAATCAAAGGATTCATCATGAGGCCACGAGAAGAGAACCAGGGCTACTCATCTTGAGCACCGTAGAGCATCCTGTGTCTTCGGAGGAAGACAAGTTATTGTATATAAGTGTAGTTACAGCCCCAGCGAGTGACTGTGAGATATTTATGGTGGTGGTTAATATATATATTTAAATTAGTGTATTTGTATCCCTTCCCCTTTAATTTCACTTGCGTTACGGAACACACCCCTTGCAAGCCACTACTAACTTGGGGCCGGATACCCAAACTCCAATAACATCAGAGAAGAACCCCAGTTGCGACCCAATAGGGCCGTAACAAGATCGAATACTAATGATCCAAAGTGGATAACAAAGGATCTGAAGAACCTTATAGGTAAAAAGATAGCGTGGTACAAAAGGATTAGGATTGGGAAAGTCAGTTTAGAACAGGAATTCTTACAACTGGTTAGAAATACTAAAAAAGAGATAAGGAAAGCAAAAGAAACTATGAAGTTCGCATAGCAGAGCAAGCAAAGACAAATCCTAAAGGATTTTTCCAGTTATACCGGACATAGATTAGGGAAAGGATAGGTCCATAAAAACTGAGACAGATCAATTAACAGATAATGATGAAGAGATGAGTAGTATTTTTAAAAAATATTTTATATCTGTATTTACTAAAGAGGAACTTAACAATATGCCTTCAGCCGAACAAGTCTATGTGGGTGGGGACGAGGACAGGTTGACTAGTTTAGCAGTTGCCAGGGAGGATGTAATTAAACAAATAGTTAAACTCAAACCAAACAAATCCCCAGGGCCGGATGAAGTGTTTGCCAGGGTGCTTAAAGAATGCAAATAGGAGCTTTCCGAGCCACTGTCTATTATATTTAATAAATCAATAGAGTTAGGCAAAGTGCCAGAGTTACGGAAAGTTGCTAATGTGATACCAATTTTTAAGAAAGGAGATTACTTGCGTCTAACTATCGACCAATTAGCCTAGCGTATAGTGTGGGAAAGTTACTTGAATCGATAATTGCAAATAAAATTCATCTTCATCTTGAAAAACACAAATTAATAAATGAGTCGCAACATGGTTTTACAAATGGCCGTTCATGTTTAACAAATTTGCTATCTTTTTAAGAACATAAGAACAAAGGTAACTGCAGAAGGCCTATTGGCCCATACGAGGCAGCTCCTATTTATAACCACCCAATCTCACTCATATACATGTCCAACCCAAGCTTGAAACAATCGAGGTACCTCAACTCCACCACGTTACGCGGCAACTGGTTTCACAAATCAACAACCCTGTTACTGAACCAGTATTTACCCAAGTCTTTCCTAAATCTAAACTTATCCAATTTATGCCCATTGTTTCCTGTTCTGTCTTGTGTTGATACTTTTAATACTCTAATAATATCCCCTTTGTTATGTCCATTCATCCACTTGTAAACCTCTATCATGTCACCCCTAACTCTTCGCCTTTCCAGTGAATGCAAATTAAGCTTTGTTAATCTTTCTTCATATGAAAGATTTCTAATTTGGGGAATTAACTTAGTCATCCTACGCTGGACACGTTCAAGTGAATTTATATCCATTCTATAGTACAGCGACCAAAACTGAACTGCATAATCTAAATGGGGCCTAACCAGAGCTAGATATAGCTGAAGAACCACACCAGGTGTCTTGTTACTAACGCTTCGATTAATAAACCCCCGTGTCCTATTTGCCTTATTACGAACATTTATGCATTGATCCTTTTGTTTTAAATTCTTACTAATCAAAACTCCCAGATCCCTTTCGCAATCTCAACACCATCTAGATCGTATCTTGTAACTCTATCATCATTACCTAACCTCAGAACTTTACATTTATCAGCATTAAACTGCATCTGCCAATCCTTTGACCATTTCAAAACCCTATTTAGATCAACTTGAAGAGATAGTGAGTCCTCGTCCGAATAAATATCCCTACCGATTTTTGTATCATCGGCAAATTTGCAAATGTTGCTACTCAAACCTGAATCTAAATCATTTATATATATTATAAATGCACAACTAGCCTAAACATGCAAGAGAGATTATACAACCTTAGAACACTCCCACCAGGAGATTCGAATCCTAACCAGCACAGAAGCCTGAAGTCGTGGAGTGGCCTACGCGGCGGAGCTGATTGGATCCTGCCAGCTACAGGCAGGATTTGTGGTTGAAGGTCTCCACGACGGTGCACCCAGTGGGACTGTGATTGGGCTGGCCTGTGGCCAGGGTAGATAAATCCTAGAGAATCAAAGGATTCATCATGAGGCCACGAGAAGAGAACCAGGGCTACTCATCTTGAGCACCGTAGAGCATCCTGTGTCTTCGGAGGAAGACAAGTTATTGTATATAAGTGTAGTTACAGCCCCAGCGAGTGACTGTGAGATATTTATGGTGGTGGTTAATATATATATTTAAATTAGTGTATTTGTATCCCTTCCCCTTTAATTTCACTTGCGTTACGGAACACACCCCTTGAAAGCCACTACTAACTTGGGGCCGGATACCCAAACTCCAATAACATCAGAGAAGAACCCCAGTTGCGACCCAATAGGGCCGTAACAAGATCGAATACTAATGATCCAAAGTGGATAACAAAGGATCTGAAGAACCTTATAGGTAAAAAGATTGCGTGGTACAAAAGGATTAGGATTGGGAAAGTCAGTTTAGAACAGGAATTCTTACAACTGGTTAGAAATACTAAAAAAGAGATAAGGAAAGCAAAAGAAACTATGAAGTTCGCATAGCAGAGCAAGCAAAGACAAATCCTAAAGGATTTTTCCAGTTATACCGGACATAGATTAGGGAAAGGATAGGTCCATAAAAACTGAGACAGATCAAATAACAGATAATGATGAAGAGATGAGTAGTATTTTTAAAAAATATTTTATATCTGTATTTACTAAAGAGGAACTTAACAATATGCCTTCAGCCGAACAAGTCTATGTGGGTGGGGACGAGGACAGGTTGACTAGTTTAGCAGTTGCCAGGGAGGATGTAATTAAACAAATAGTTAAACTCAAACCAAACAAATCCCCAGGGCCGGATGAAGTGTTTGCCAGGGTGCTTAAAGAATGCAAATAGGAGCTTTCCGAGCCACTGTCTATTATATTTAATAAATCAATAGAGTTAGGCAAAGTGCCAGAGTTACGGAAAGTTGCTAATGTGATACCAATTTTTAAGAAAGGAGATTACTTGCGTCTAACTATCGACCAATTAGCCTAGCGTATAGTGTGGGAAAGTTACTTGAATCGATAATTGCAAATAAAATTCATCTTCATCTTGAAAAACACAAATTAATAAATGAGTCGCAACATGGTTTTACAAATGGCCGTTCATGTTTAACAAATTTGCTATCTTTTTAAGAACATAAGAACAAAGGTAACTGCAGAAGGCCTATTGGCCCATACGAGGCAGCTCCTATTTATAACCACCCAATCTCACTCATATACATGTCCAACCCAAGCTTGAAACAATCGAGGTACCTCAACTCCACCACGTTACGCGGCAACTGGTTTCACAAATCAACAACCCTGTTACTGAACCAGTATTTACCCAAGTCTTTCCTAAATCTAAACTTAGCCCATTGTTTCCTGTTCTGTCTTGTGTTGATACTTTTAATACCCTAATAATATCCCCTTTGTTATGTCCATTCATCCACTTGTAAACCTCTATCATGTCACCCCTAACTCTTCGCCTTTCCAGTGAATGCAAATTAAGCTTTGTTAATCTTTCTTCATATGAAAGATTTCTAATTTGGGGAATTAACTTAGTCATCCTACGCTGGACACGTTCAAGTGAATTTATATCCATTCTATAGTACAGCGACCAAAACTGAACTGCATAATCTAAATGGGGCCTAACCAGAGCTAGATATAGCTGAAGAACCACACCAGGTGTCTTGTTACTAACGCTTCGATTAATAAACCCCAGTGTCCTATTTGCCTTATTACGAACATTTATGCATTGATCCTTTTGTTTTAAATTCTTACTAATCAAAACTCCCAGATCCCTTTCGCAATCTCAACACCATCTAGATCGTATCTTGTAACTCTATCATCATTACCTAACCTCAGAACTTTACATTTATCAGCATTAAACTGCATCTGCCAATCCTTTGACCATTTCAAAACCCTATTTAGATCAACTTGAAGAGATAGTGAGTCCTCGTCCGAATAAATATCCCTACCGATTTTTGTATCATCGGCAAATTTGCAAATGTTGCTACTCAAACCTGAATCTAAATCATTTATATATATTATAAATGCACAACTAGCCTAAACATGCAAGAGAGATTATACAACCTTAGAACACTCCCACCAGGAGATTCGAACCCTAACCAGCACAGAAGCCTGAAGTCGTGGGGTGGCCTACGCGGCGGAGCTGATTGGATCCTGCCAGCTACAGGCAGAATTTGTGGTTGAAGGTCTCCACGACGGTGCACCCAGTGGGACTGTGATTGGGCTGGCCTGTGGCCAGGGTAGATAAATCCTAGAGAATCAAAGGATTCATCATGAGGCCACGAGAAGAGAACCAGGGCTACTCATCTTGAGCACCGTAGAGCATCCTGTGTCTTCGGAGGAAGACAAGTTATTGTATATAAGTGTAGTTACAGCCCCAGCGAGTGACTGTGAGATATTTATGGTGGTGGTTAATATATATATTTAAATTAGTGTATTTGTATCCCTTCCCCTTTAATTTCACTTGCGTTACGGAACACACCCCTTGAAAGCCACTACTAACTTGGGGCCGGATACCCAAACTCCAATAACATCAGAGAAGAACCCCAGTTGCGACCCAATAGGGCCGTAACAAGATCGAATACTAATGATCCAAAGTGGATAACAAAGGATCTGAAGAACCTTATAGGTAAAAAGATAGCATGGTACAAAAGGATTAGGATTGGGAAAGTCAGTTTAGAACAGGAATTCTTACAACTGGTTAGAAATACTAAAAAAGAGATAAGGAAAGCAAAAGAAACTATGAAGTTCGCATGGCAGAGCAAGCAAAGACAAATCCTAAAGGATTTTTCCAGTTATACCGGACATAGATTAGGGAAAGGATAGGTCCATAAAAACTGAGACAGATCAAATAACAGATAATGATGAAGAGATGAGTAGTATTTTTAAAAAATATTTTATATCTGTATTTACTAAAGAGGAACTTAACAATATGCCTTCAGCCGAACAAGTCTATGTGGGTGGGGACGAGGACAGGTTGACTAGTTTAGCAGTTGCCAGGGAGGATGTAATTAAACAAATAGTTAAACTCAAACCAAACAAATCCCCAGGGCCGGATGAAGTGTTTGCCAGGGTGCTTAAAGAATGCAAATAGGAGCTTTCCGAGCCACTGTCTATTATATTTAATAAATCAATAGAGTTAGGCAAAGTGCCAGAGTTACGGAAAGTTGCTAATGTGATACCAATTTTTAAGAAAGGAGATTACTTGCGTCTAACTATCGACCAATTAGCCTAGCGTATAGTGTGGGAAAGTTACTTGAATCGATAATTGCAAATAAAATTCATCTTCATCTTGAAAAACACAAATTAATAAATGAGTCGCAACATGGTTTTACAAATGGCCGTTCATGTTTAACAAATTTGCTATCTTTTTAAGAACATAAGAACAAAGGTAACTGCAGAAGGCCTATTGGCCCATACGAGGCAGCTCCTATTTATAACCACCCAATCTCACTCATATACATGTCCAACCCAAGCTTGAAACAATCGAGGTACCTCAACTCCACCACGTTACGCGGCAACTGGATTCACAAATCAACAACCCTGTTACTGAACCAGTATTTACCCAAGTCTTTCCTAAATCTAAACTTATCCAATTTATGCCCATTGTTTCCTGTTCTGTCTTGTGTTGATACTTTTAATACCCTAATAATATCCCCTTTGTTATGTCCATTCATCCACTTGTAAACCTATATCATGTCACCCCTAACTCTTCGCCTTTCCAGTGAATGCAAATTAAGCTTTGTTAATCTTTCTTCATATGAAAGATTTCTAATTTGGGGAATTAACTTAGTCATCCTACGCTGGACACGTTCAAGTGAATTTATATCCATTCTATAGTACAGCGACCAAAACTGAACTGCATAATCTAAATGGGGCCTAACCAGAGCTAGATATAGCTGAAGAACCACACCAGGTGTCTTGTTACTAACGCTTCGATTAATAAACCCGTGTCCTATTTGCCTTATTACGAACATTTATGCATTGATCCTTTTGTTTTAAATTCTTACTAATCAAAACTCCCAGATCCCTTTCGCAATCTCAACACCATCTAGATCGTATCTTGTAACTCTATCATCATTACCTAACCTCAGAACTTTACATTTATCAGCATTAAACTGCATCTGCCAATCCTTTGACCATTTCAAAACCCTATTTAGATCAACTTGAAGAGATAGTGAGTCCTCGTCCGAATAAATATCCCTACCGATTTTTGTATCATCGGCAAATTTGCAAATGTTGCTACTCAAACCTGAATCTAAATCATTTATATATATTATAAATGCACAACTAGCCTAAACATGCAAGAGAGATTATACAACCTTAGAACACTCCCACCAGGAGATTCGAACCCTAACCAGCACAGAAGCCTGAAGTCGTGGAGTGGCCTACGCGGCGGAGCTGATTGGATCCTGCCAGCTACAGGCAGGATTTGTGGTTGAAGGTCTCCACGACGGTGCACCCAGTGGGACTGTGATTGGGCTGGCCTGTGGCCAGGGTAGATAAATCCTAGAGAATCAAAGGATTCATCATGAGGCCACGAGAAGAGAACCAGGGCTACTCATCTTGAGCACCGTAGAGCATCCTGTGTCTTCGGAGGAAGACAAGTTATTGTATATAAGTGTAGTTACAGCCCCAGCGAGTGACTGTGAGATATTTATGGTGGTGGTTAATATATATATTTAAATTAGTGTATTTGTATCCCTTCCCCTTTAATTTCACTTGCGTTACGGAACACACCCCTTGAAAGCCACTACTAACTTGGGGCCGGATACCCAAACTCCAATAACATCAGAGAAGAACCCCAGTTGCGACCCAATAGGGCCGTAACAAGATCGAATACTAATGATCCAAAGTGGATAACAAAGGATCTGAAGAACCTTATAGGTAAAAAGATAGCGTGGTACAAAAGGATTAGGATTGGGAAAGTCAGTTTAGAACAGGAATTCTTACAACTGGTTAGAAATACTAAAAAAGAGATAAGGAAAGCAAAAGAAACTATGAAGTTCGCATAGCAGAGCAAGCAAAGACAAATCCTAAAGGATTTTTCCAGTTATACCGGACATAGATTAGGGAAAGGATAGGTCCATAAAAACTGAGACAGATCAAATAACAGATAATGATGAAGAGATGAGTAGTATTTTTAAAAAATATTTTATATCTGTATTTACTAAAGAGGAACTTAACAATATGCCATCAGCCGAACAAGTCTATGTGGGTGGGGACGAGGACAGGTTGACTAGTTTAGCAGTTGCCAGGGAGGATGTAATTAAACAAATAGTTAAACTCAAACCAAACAAATCCCCAGGGCCGGATGAAGTGTTTGCCAGGGTGCTTAAAGAATGCAAATAGGAGCTTTCCGAGCCACTGTCTATTATATTTAATAAATCAATAGAGTTAGGCAAAGTGCCAGAGTTACGGAAAGTTGCTAATGTGATACCAATTTTTAAGAAAGGAGATTACTTGCGTCTAACTATCGACCAATTAGCCTAGCGTATAGTGTGGGAAAGTTACTTGAATCGATAATTGCAAATAAAATTCATCTTCATCTTGAAAAACACAAATTAATAAATGAGTCGCAACATGGTTTTACAAATGGCCGTTCATGTTTAACAAATTTGCTATCTTTTTAAGAACATAAGAACAAAGGTAACTGCAGAAGGCCTATTGGCCCATACGAGGCAGCTCCTATTTATAACCACCCAATCTCACTCATATACATGTCCAACCCAAGCTTGAAACAATCGAGGTACCTCAACTCCACCACGTTACGCGGCAACTGGTTTCACAAATCAACAACCCTGTTACTGAACCAGTATTTACCCAAGTCTTTCCTAAATCTAAACTTATCCAATTTATACCCATTGTTTCGTGTTCTGTCTTGTGTTGATACTTTTAATACCCTAATAATATCCCCTTTGGTATGTCCATTCATCCACTTGTAAACCTCTATCATGTCACCCCTAACTCTTCGCCTTTGCAGTGAATGCAACTTAAGCTTTGTTAATCTTTCTTCATATGAAAGATTTCTAATTTGGGGAATTAACTTAGTCATCCTACGCTGGACACGTTCAAGTGAATTTATATCCATTCTATAATATGGCGACCAAAACTGAACTGCATAATCTAAATGGGGCCTAACTAGAGCAAGATATAGCTTGAGAACCACACCAGGTGTCTTGTTACTAACGCTGCGATTAATAAATCCAAGTGTCCGATTTGCCTTATTACGAACATTTATGCATTGATCCTTTTGTTTTAAATTCTTACTAATCATAACTCCCAGATCCCTTTCGCAATCCGACTTCGCAATCTCAACACCATCTAGCTCGTATCTTGTAACTCTATCATCATTACCTAACCTCAGAACTTTACATTTATCAGCATTAAACTGCATCTGCCAATCCTTTGACCATTTCAAAACCCTATTTAGATCAACTTGAAGAGATAGTGAGTCCTCGTCCGAATAAATATCCCTACCGATTTTTGTATCATCGGCAAATTTGCAAATGTTGCTACTCAAACCTGAATCTAAATCATTTATATATATTATAAATGCACAACTAGCCTAAACATGCAAGAGAGATTATACAACCTTAGAACACTCCCACCAGGAGATTCGAACCCTAACCAGCACAGAAGCCTGAAGTCGTGGAGTGGCCTACGCGGCGGAGCTGATTGGATCCTGCCAGCTACAGGCAGGATTTGTGGTTGAAGGTCTCCACGACGGTGCACCCAGTGGGACTGTGATTGGGCTGGCCTGTGGCCAGGGTAGATAAATCCTAGAGAATCAAAGGATTCATCATGAGGCCACGAGAAGAGAACCAGGGCTACTCATCTTGAGCACCGTAGAGCATCCTGTGTCTTCGGAGGAAGACAAGTTATTGTATATAAGTGTAGTTACAGCCCCAGCGAGTGACTGTGAGATATTTATGGTGGTGGTTAATATATATATTTAAATTAGTGTATTTGTATCCCTTCCCCTTTAATTTCACTTGCGTTACGGAACACACCCCTTGAAAGCCACTACTAACTTGGGGCCGGATACCCAAACTCCAATAACATCAGAGAAGAACCCCAGTTGCGACCCAATAGGGCCGTAACAAGATCGAATACTAATGATCCAAAGTGGATAACAAAGGATCTGAAGAACCTTATAGGTAAAAAGATTGCGTGGTACAAAAGGATTAGGATTGGGAAAGTCAGTTTAGAACAGGAATTCTTACAACTGGTTAGAAATACTAAAAAAGAGATAAGGAAAGCAAAAGAAACTATGAAGTTCGCATAGCAGAGCAAGCAAAGACAAATCCTAAAGGATTTTTCCAGTTATACCGGACATAGATTAGGGAAAGGATAGGTCCATAAAAACTGAGACAGATCAAATAACAGATAATGATGAAGAGATGAGTAGTATTTTTAAAAAATATTTTATATCTGTATTTACTAAAGAGGAACTTAACAATATGCCTTCAGCCGAACAAGTCTATGTGGGTGGGGACGAGGACAGGTTGACTAGTTTAGCAGTTGCCAGGGAGGATGTAATTAAACAAATAGTTAAACTCAAACCAAACAAATCCCCAGGGCCGGATGAAGTGTTTGCCAGGGTGCTTAAAGAATGCAAATAGGAGCTTTCCGAGCCACTGTCTATTATATTTAATAAATCAATAGAGTTAGGCAAAGTGCCAGAGTTACGGAAAGTTGCTAATGTGATACCAATTTTTAAGAAAGGAGATTACTTGCGTCTAACTATCGACCAATTAGCCTAGCGTATAGTGTGGGAAAGTTACTTGAATCGATAATTGCAAATAAAATTCATCTTCATCTTGAAAAACACAAATTAATAAATGAGTCGCAACATGGTTTTACAAATGGCCGTTCATGTTTAACAAATTTGCTATCTTTTTAAGAACATAAGAACAAAGGTAACTGCAGAAGGCCTATTGGCCCAAACGAGGCAGCTCCTATTTATAACCACCCAATCTCACTCATATACATGTCCAACCCAAGCTTGAAACAATCGAGGTACCTCAACTCCACCACGTTACGCGGCAACTGGTTTCACAAATCAACAACCCTGTTACTGAACCAGTATTTACCCAAGTCTTTCCTAAATCTAAACTTATCCAATTTATGCCCATTGTTTCCTGTTCTGTCCTGTGTTGATACTTTTAATACCCTAATAATATCCCCTTTGTTATGTCCATTCATCCACTTGTAAACCTCTATCATGTCACCCCTAACTCTTCGCCTTTCCAGTGAATGCAAATTAAGCTTTGTTAATCTTTCTTCATATGAAAGATTTCTAATTTGGGGAATTAACTTAGTCATCCTACGCTGGACACGTTCAAGTGAATTTATATCCATTCTATAGTACAGCGACCAAAACTGAACTGCATAATCTAAATGGGGCCTAACCAGAGCTAGATATAGCTGAAGAACCACACCAGGTGTCTTGTTACTAACGCTTCGATTAATAAACCCGTGTCCTATTTGCCTTATTACGAACATTTATGCATTGATCCTTTTGTTTTAAATTCTTACTAATCAAAATTCCCAGATCCCTTTCGCAATCTCAACACCATCTAGATCGTATCTTGTAACTCTATCATCATTACCTAACCTCAGAACTTTACATTTATCAGCATTAAACTGCATCTGCCAATCCTTTGACCATTTCAAAACCCTATTTAGATCAACTTGAAGAGATAGTGAGTCCTCGTCCGAATAAATATCCCTACCGATTTTTGTATCATCGGCAAATTTGCAAATGTTGCTACTCAAACCTGAATCTAAATCATTTATATATATTATAAATGCACAACTAGCCTAAACATGCAAGAGAGATTATACAACCTTAGAACACTCCCACCAGGAGATTCGAACCCTAACCAGCACAGAAGCCTGAAGTCGTGGAGTGGCCTACGCGGCGGAGCTGATTGGATCCTGCCAGCTACAGGCAGGATTTGTGGTTGAAGGTCTCCACGACGGTGCACCCAGTGGGACTGTGATTGGGCTGGCCTGTGGCCAGGGTAGATAAATCCTAGAGAATCAAAGGATTCATCATGAGGCCACGAGAAGAGAACCAGGGCTACTCATCTTGAGCACCGTAGAGCATCCTGTGTCTTCGGAGGAAGACAAGTTATTGTATATAAGTGTAGTTACAGCCCCAGCGAGTGACTGTGAGATATTTATGGTGGTGGTTAATATATATATTTAAATTAGTGTATTTGTATCCCTTCCCCTTTAATTTCACTTGCGTTACGGAACACACCCCTTGAAAGCCACTACTAACTTGGGGCCGGATACCCAAACTCCAATAACATCAGAGAAGAACCCCAGTTGCGACCCAATAGGGCCGTAACAAGATCGAATACTAATGATCCAAAGTGGATAACAAAGGATCTGAAGAATCTTATAGGTAAAAAGATAGCGTGGTACAAAAGGATTAGGATTGGGAAAGTCAGTTTAGAACAGGAATTCTTACAACTGGTTAGAAATACTAAAAAAGAGATAAGGAAAGCAAAAGAAACTATGAAGTTCGCATAGCAGAGCAAGCAAAGACAAATCCTAAAGGATTTTTCCAGTTATACCGGACATAGATTAGGGAAAGGATAGGTCCATAAAAACTGAGACAGATCAAATAACAGATAATGATGAAGAGATGAGTAGTATTTTTAAAAAATATTTTATATCTGTATTTACTAAAGAGGAACTTAACAATATGCCTTCAGCCGAACAAGTCTATGTGGGTGGGGACGAGGACAGGTTGACTAGTTTAGCAGTTGCCAGGGAGGATGTAATTAAACAAATAGTTAAACTCAAACCAAACAAATCCCCAGGGCCGGATGAAGTGTTTGCCAGGGTGCTTAAAGAATGCAAATAGGAGCTTTCCGAGCCACTGTCTATTATATTTAATAAATCAATAGAGTTAGGCAAAGTGCCAGAGTTACGGAAAGTTGCTAATGTGATACCAATTTTTAAGAAAGGAGATTACTTGCGTCTAACTATCGACCAATTAGCCTAGCGTATAGTGTGGGAAAGTTACTTGAATCGATAATTGCAAATAAAATTCATCTTCATCTTGAAAAACACAAATTAATAAATGAGTCGCAACATGGTTTTACAAATGGCCGTTCATGTTTAACAAATTTGCTATCTTTTTAAGAACATAAGAACAAAGGTAACTGCAGAAGGCCTATTGGCCCATACGAGGCAGCTCCTATTTATAACAACCCAATCTCACTCATATACATGTCCAACCCAAGCTTGAAACAATCGAGGTACCTCAACTCCACCACGTTACGCGGCAACTGGTTTCACAAATCAACAACCCTGTTACTGAACCAGTATTTACCCAAGTCTTTCCTAAATCTAAACTTATCCAATTTAAGAACATAAGAACATAAGAACAAAGGTAACTGCAGAAGGCCTATTGGCCCATACGAGGCAGCTCCTATTCTATAACCACCCAATCCCACTCATATACTTGTCCAACCCGTGCTTGAAACAATCGAGGGACCCCACCTCCACAATGTTACGCGGCAATTGGTTCCACAAATCAACAACCCTGTTACTGAACCAGTATTTACCCAAGTCTTTCCTAAATCTAAACTTATCCAATTTATATCCATTGTTTCGTGTTCTGTCCTGTGTTGATACTTTTAATACCCTATTAATATCCCCCCGGTTATGTCCATTCATCCACTTGTAAACCTCTATCATGTCACCCCTAACTCTTCGCCTTTCCAGTGAATGCAACTTAAGCTTTGTTAATCTTTCTTCATATGAAAGATTTCTAATTTGGGGAATTAACTTAGTCATCCTACGCTGGACACGTTCAAGTGAATTTATATCCATTCTATAATATGGCGACCAAAACTGAACTGCATAATCTAAATGGGGCCTAACTAGAGCAAGATATAGCTTGAGAACCACACCAGGTGTCTTGTTACTAACGCTGCGATTAATAAATCCAAGTGTCCGATTTGCCTTATTACGAACATTTATGCATTGATCCTTTTGTTTTAAATTCTTACTAATCATAACTCCCAGATCCCTTTCGCAATCCGACTTCGCAATCACAACACCATCTAGCTCGTATCTTGTAACTCTATCATCATTACCTAACCTCAGAACTTTACATTTATCAGCATTAAACTGCATCTGCCAATCCTTTGACCATTTCAAAACCCTATCTAGATCAACTTGAAGTGATAGTGAGTCCTCCTCCGAATTAATTTCCCTACCGATTTTCGTATCATCGGCAAATTTGCAAATGTTGCTACTCAAACCTGAATCTAAATCATTTATATATATTATAAACAACAGAGGTCCCAGGACAGAGCCTTGAGGCACTCCACTTACAACATTTTCCCACTCTGACTTGATTCCATTTATACTAACTCTCTGTTTCCTTTGGTATAGCCATGCCCTAATCCAGCTTAATATAGCACCCCCAATACCATGAGACTCTATTTTTTTAATCAGTCTTTCATGTGGCACTGTATCAAAAGCTTTGCTAAAGTCAAGGTATACAACATCGCAATCCTTACCACTATCAACTGCCTCAACAATGCTAGAATAAAAAGATAACAAATTTGTTAAACATGAACGGCCATTTATAAAACCATGTTGCGACTCAATTATTAATTTATGTTTTTCAAGATGAAGACGAATTTTATTTGCTATTATAGATTCGAGTAACTTTCCCACAATAGACGTTAGGCTAATTGGTCGATAGTTAGACGCAAGTGATCTATCTCCTTTCTTAAAAACTGGTATCACATTAGCAACTTTCCAAAACTCTGGCACTCTGCCTGACTCTATTGATTTATTAAATATGGTTGACAGTGGGTCACAAAGCTCCTCTTTGCATTCTTTAAGCACCCTAGCAAACACTTCATCCGGCCCTGGGGATTTGTTTGGTTTGAGTTTTACTATTTGTTTAAGAACATCCTCCCTGGTAACTGCTAAACTCGTCAACCTGTCCTCGTCCCCACCCACATAGACTTGTTCGGCTGAAGGCATATTGTTAAGTTCCTCTTTAGTAAATACAGATACAAAATATTTATTAAAAATACTACTCATCTCTTCATCACTATCTGTTATTTGACCTGTCTCAGTTTTTAATGGACCTATCCTTTCCCTAGTCTTAGTACGATATAACTGAAAAAACCCTTTAGGATTTGTCTTTGCTTGCCCTGCTATGCGAACTTCATAGTTTCTTTTTGCTTTCCTTATCTCTTTTTTAACATTTCTAACCAGTTGTACGAATTCCTGTTCTAAAGTGACCTCCCCATTTTTAATCCTTTTGTACCAAGCTCTCTTTTTACCTATAAGGTTCTTCAAATTCTTTGTTATCCACTTTGGGTCATTAGTATACGATCTATTCAATTTGTATGGTATACTACGTTCCTGTGCTTTGTTTAGAATATTCTTAAATAAGTTATATATTGAATCCACATCGAAATCCCCATTTAAGTCACCTATCGCTGGGTTCATGTCTCGCTCCAAGACCGGCCCACACCCCATACCCAAGCCTTTCCAATCAATTTGACCCAAAAAATTTCTTAGGCTATTAAAATCAGCTTTTCGAAAATCTGGCACTTTAACAGAATTTTCTCCTACTGGTCTATTCCATTCTATGCTA
Organism: Procambarus clarkii; assembly: GCF_040958095.1. Lineage (NCBI taxonomy): Eukaryota > Metazoa > Arthropoda > Malacostraca > Decapoda > Cambaridae > Procambarus > Procambarus clarkii. Next base: position 43,434,571 of record NC_091175.1, read on the forward strand.
AATCTGATTTCTTTGTGATCACTGCCCCCTAGCTCACTCCCTATTTCGATGTCATTAATTTGCGTTTCCCTGTTAGTTAACACTAAATCTAAAATATTATTTTCCCGTGTTGGTTCCTTAATGTGTTGCGTAAGAAAGCAATCGTCAATTAATTCTAGAAAATCTTCTGCTTCACTATTCCCTGTTTTGTTCAACCAGTTTATTCCGCTAAAATTAAAGTCACCCATGACATAAATACTGTTAGATCTAGATGCTCTAGATATTTCATCCCATAGATGCTTTGCTTCCATTCTGTCTAAATTTGGTGGCCTATATATTACTCCTATTATAATATTATTAGCTTTTTCGTTTAATTCAATCCAAATAGTTTCTGTGTGTGGCTCTGTTTTGATTCCCTCTTTGAGACTACATTTCAAATTGTCCCTAACATATATGGCTACTCCACCTCCTCGTCTAATATATCTATCTGTGTGAAATAGTTTAAATCCATATATTTGATATTCAGCTAATAGTTCTCTATTTTCTACATTCATCCACGTTTCGGTAAGTGCAATAATATCTATTTTTTCTGTGCAGACAAGAGCATTTAATTCGTTAATTTTATTTCTTAGACTTCTACTGTTAGTGTAATATACCCTAAGTGAATTGTTATTTTGCGGACCTTCTCTTTCCCTGATCGTTTTGCCAATTCCTTTCTCCCACAAACACATACTTTTATTACCTCCTTCCTCCAAATCAATTCCCATACCTCTATCTACTAACAGTTTAAACCCAAACAAACACCTCTAACCACTTCTTCTAGCGAGTTCGCAACAGCAACAACCCCAGCTCTCGATAGATGCACCCCATCACGAGCATACATTTCATTTCTTCCATAGAAGTGTTCCCAGTTGTCTATGAAAGATATTGCATTTGATTTGCAATATCTTTCCAGCCGGCAATTGACACCAAGTGCCCTCGATATCCATTCATTTCCCACTCCCTTTCTTGGAAGAATGCCACATATGATCGGGATTCCTCCCTTGCTCCTAACTAACTCTATGGCTGTTTTATACCTCTGAATCAGTTCCTCACTCCTGACTCGACCAACATCATTTCCTCCCACGCTAATGCAAATAATGGGATTGTTCCCATTACCAGCCATAATATCATTCATGTTGTTTATAATATCACCAATGCCAGCTCCGGGATAGCAAACCCTTAACCTGTTCCCCCTATCTCTAGCACAAAACGTTCTATCCAAATACCTTATCTGGGAATCTCCCACAACTAATGTTTGCTTAGGTACTTCCTTTACTTTCTGAGGGGCCTGCGCTTCCTTTCTCTTCGTTGCTTTCCCTTTTGCGCGATCCACAGTCTCTCCACAGCACTCGTCCTCCAAAACGTCAAATGAATTTGAAGTTGCTATGGCGTTTGAAGGCGGCTTTATCAAAGTCTTCTTAAGGCCCCTGTCTTTCGCAACTCTCCAAGACGAGGTCCCTTTACTGCTGGTCTCCTCCTTCGTTACTTCTCGTTGTTTTTTAAGCTGACGCACCTCCTCCCGCAGAGAGTCCAACTCTGTCCTCAGGGCTCCCACTAGAGTCACCAGGTCCTTCACTACAACTTCCATATTGCTATGATAATATAACAACACTCAGGAGCTCCGGTTAACACAACCTCTCACTGTGACTTCACCTGACCGACCCATTTATACCCATTGTTTCCTGTTCTGTCTTGTGTTGATACTTTTAATACCCTAATAATATCCCCTTTGTTATGTCCATTCATCCACTTGTAAACCTCTATCATGTCACCCCTAACTCTTCGCCTTTGCAGTGAATGCAACTTAAGCTTTGTTAATCTTTCTTCATATGAAAGATTTCTAATTTTCGGAATTAACTTAGTCATCCTACGCTGGACACGTTCAAGTGAATTTATATCCATTCTATAATATGGCGACCAAAACTGAACTGAATAATCTAAATGGGGCCTAACTATAGCAAGATATAGCTTGAGAACCACACCAGGTGTCTTGTTACTAACGCTGCGATTAATAAATCCAAGTGTCCGATATGCCTTATTACGAACATTCATGCATTGATCTTTTTGTTTTAAATTCTTACTAATCATAACTCCCAGATCCCTTTCGGAATCCGACTTCGCAATCCCAACACCATCTAGCTCGTATCTTGTAACTCTATCATCATTACCTAGCTTCAGAACTTTACATTTATCAGCATTAAACTGCATTTGCCAATCATTTGACCATTTCAAAACCCTATCTAGATCAACTTGAAGTGATAGTGAGTCCTCCTCCGAATTAATTTCCCTACCGATTTTCGTATCATCGGCAAATTTGCAAATGTTGCTACTCAATCCTGAATCTAAATCATTTATATATATTATAAACAACAGAGGTCCCAGGACAGAGCCCTGAGGTACTCCACTAACAACATTATCCCACTCTGACTTGATTCCATTTAAACTGGATCCCATCCCATATTGGAATCCCATTAAATGAAAAAGCTGATGAAATTGCTAAATTGGCAACTCGTCATCCAGTGATACATAAAACAATTCAACCCAGCCTAGAGAACATAAAAAACATCATCACCAAAAAACTCTCACATCTCAACAAAGCCGACCTGCACCAGAGAATAGCTGAAGGTTCGCCATCTAAGAAATAAGTCTAAGAAGTCTAAGAAATAAAATTAACGAATTAAATGCTCTTGTCTGCACAGAAAAAATAGATATTATTGCACTTACCGAAACGTGGATGAATGTAGAAAATAGAGAACTATTAGCTGAATATCAAATATATGGATTTAAACTATTTCACACAGATAGATATATTAGACGAGGTGGTGGAGTAGCCATATATGTTAGGGACAATTTGAAATGTAGTCTCAAAGAGGGAATCAAAACAGAGCCACACACAGAAACTATTTGGATTGAATTAAACGAAAAAGCTAATAATATTATAATAGGAGTAATATATAGGCCACCAAATTTAGACAGAATGGAAGCAAAGCATCTATGGGATGAAATATCTAGAGCATCTAGATCTAACAGTATTTATGTCATGGGTGACTTTAATTTTAGCGGAATAAACTGGTTGAACAAAACAGGGAATAGTGAAGCAGAAGATTTTCTAGAATTAATTGACGATTGCTTTCTTACGCAACACATTAAGGAACCAACACGGGAAAATAATATTTTAGATTTAGTGTTAACTAACAGGGAAACGCAAATTAATGACATCGAAATAGGGAGTGAGCTAGGGAGCAGTGATCACAAAGAAATCAGATTTAGCATAGAATGGAATAGACCAGTAGGAGAAAATTCTGTTAAAGTGCCAGATTTTCGAAAAGCTGATTTTAATAGCCTAAGAAATTTTTTGGGTCAAATTGATTGGAAAGGCTTGGGTATGGGGTGTGGGCCGGTCTTGGAGCGAGACATGAACCCAGCGATAGGTGACTTAAATGGGGATTTCGATGTGGATTCAATATATAACTTATTTAAGAATATTCTAAACAAAGCACAGGAACGTAGTATACCATACAAATTGAATAGATCGTATACTAATGACCCAAAGTGGATAACAAAGAATTTGAAGAACCTTATAGTTAAAAAGAGAGCTTGATACAAAAGGATTAAAAATGGGGAGGTCACTTTAGAACAGGAATTCGTACAACTGGTTAGAAATGTTAAAAAAGAGATAAGGAAAGCAAAAAGAAACTATGAAGTTCGCATAGCAGGGCAAGCAAAGACAAATCCTAAAGGGTTTTTTCAGTTATATCGTACTAAGACTAGGGAAAGGATAGGTCCATTAAAAACTGAGACAGGTCAAATAACAGATAGTGATGAAGAGATGAGTAGTATTTTTAATAAATATTTTGTATCTGTATTTACTAAAGAGGAACTTAACAATATGCCTTCAGCCGAACAAGTCTATGTGGGTGGGGACGAGGACAGGTTGACGAGTTTAGCAGTTACCAGGGAGGATGTTCTTAAACAAATAGTAAAACTCAAACCAAACAAATCCCCAGGGCCGGATGAAGTGTTTGCTAGGGTGCTTAAAGAATGCAAAGAGGAGCTTTGTGACCCACTGTCAACCATATTTAATAAATCAATAGAGTCAGGCAGAGTGCCAGAGTTTTGGAAAGTTGCTAATGTGATACCAGTTTTTAAGAAAGGAGATAGATCACTTGCGTCTAACTATCGACCAATTAGCCTAACGTCTATTGTGGGAAAGTTACTCGAATCTATAATAGCAAATAAAATTCGTCTTCATCTTGAAAAACATAAATTAATAATTGAGTCGCAACATGGTTTTATAAATGGCCGTTCATGTTTAACAAATTTGTTATCTTTTTATTCTAGCATTGTTGAGGCAGTTGATAGTGGTAAGGATTGCGATGTTGTATACCTTGACTTTAGCAAAGCTTTTGATACAGTGCCACATGAAAGACTGATTAAAAAAATAGAGTCTCATGGTATTGGGGGTGCTATATTAAGCTGGATTAGGGCATGGCTATACCAAAGGAAACAGAGAGTTAGTATAAATGGAATCAAGTCAGAGTGGGAAAATGTTGTAAGTGGAGTGCCTCAAGGCTCTGTCCTGGGACCTCTGTTGTTTATAATATATATAAATGATTTAGATTCAGGTTTGAGTAGCAACATTTGCAAATTTGCCGATGATACGAAAATCGGTAGGGAAATTAATTCGGAGGAGGACTCACTATCACTTCAAGTTGATCTAGATAGGGTTTTGAAATGGTCAAAGGATTGGCAGATGCAGTTTAATGCTGATAAATGTAAAGTTCTGAGGTTAGGTAATGATGATAGAGTTACAAGATACGAGCTAGATGGTGTTGTGATTGCGAAGTCGGATTGCGAAAGGGATCTGGGAGTTATGATTAGTAAGAATTTAAAACAAAAGGATCAATGCATAAATGTTCGTAATAAGGCAAATCGGACACTTGGATTTATTAATCGCAGCGTTAGTAACAAGACACCTGGTGTGGTTCTCAAGCTATATCTTGCTCTAGTTAGGCCCCATTTAGATTATGCAGTTCAGTTTTGGTCGCCATATTATAGAATGGATATAAATTCACTTGAACGTGTCCAGCGTAGGATGACTAAGTTAATTCCCCAAATTAGAAATCTTTCATATGAAGAAAGATTAACAAAGCTTAAGTTGCATTCACTGGAAAGGCGAAGAGTTAGGGGTGACATGATAGAGGTTTACAAGTGGATGAATGGACATAACCGGGGGGATATTAATAGGGTATTAAAAGTATCAACACAGGACAGAACACGAAACAATGGATATAAATTGGATAAGTTTAGATTTAGGAAAGACTTGGGTAAATACTGGTTCAGTAACAGGGTTGTTGATTTGTGGAACCAATTGTCGCGTAACATTGTGGAGGTGGGGTCCCTCGATTGTTTCAAGCACGGGTTGGACAAGTATATGAGTGGGATTGGGTGGTTATAGAATAGGAGCTGCCTCGTATGGGCCAATAGGCCTTCTGCAGTTACCTTTGTTCTTATGTTCTTATGTTCTTATCTGCAACATGGTATCTTCAGGCAACCAAATTAGAAAGGTTAAATATCCCAAAAGGAATCCACAGTGAGATAGCAGATAGGTTATATAGACTACGTCTAGGTTACAGATGCAACTGGGAGATTGGTGAACCCCGACAGAGAGAGTGCATCTTCTGCCAAACTGTCACAGAAAAGCCATTACTTCACTATCTACTGGAATGTGAAGCAACCAATGACCTTAGAAGAGCTTTAAGAGTTCCTGAATCATGCAGCGGCCACCCTGAAGCCATCAACACAGCCACTCTCCTGGTCAACAAAGGTGTCCAGCAGCTGGACACCCTCATAAAGACTGTGAAGCAGTATCCTCCCCCGCGATAACAGCTTGATGGTTAAAAGCAACCTCAGAATACTGAGAAAAAAAAATTGTACCACTTACGGGCTATTCATGCCCGTGCCACCTCTTGGGTGGCTTAATCTTTATCAATCAATCTATCACCCCTCAATCGGCTTTAAACAAGCAATAAGAGAATATTTATCATCCCTTCTCTTAGCCTTTACCTCTGGAAGGGTTTCGACCCAAGCAGAATCAATCAATACCTCATTATCTTCTTAATATGAGTGATAAACTCTACGAGTGTCAAGCGTGTGGGAAAACATTTAGTCGTCTTGGAAATATGAAGAACCACAAAATGGTGCATACTGATCTTAAACCTCGCACTTGTCTCGAATATGGTGAAAGTTTCTGCCAAACTGGAACTCTGAAAAAACTCAAGAGGGCAAATTTGGGTAGTAAATCATATGAGTGTTTTGAGTGCGGAGAAACGTTCAGCCGAATAAAAAATTTAAAGAAACACAAAATGATGCACAAAGGTGAAAAGCCCTTCAGCTGTGATGTTTGTGGAAAGAATTTCAGTACCCGTCGAAATATAATTAGGCACTTATTAGTACACTCTGGTGAGAAATCCCACGAGTGTTCAGAGTGTGGGAAAAGATTCTCTCGATATGACTTTTTGAAGAAACACAGAATTGTGCATACGAGAGATAAACCCGAGTGTCCAGAGTGTGGGAAAAAAATCGGTGCACTTGGAACTATGAAGAAACACATGATGGTGCACACGGGTGAAAAGCCTCATAGGTGTAATGTGTGTGGGAAAAATTTGAGTAGTCGTAGCTGTCTAAATGATCACATGTTAATGCATACTGGAGAAAAACCTTTCAAGTGTGATGAGTGTGGAAAAAGTTTCAGGTATCGTAGCCATATAGTTAGGCACATGATAGAGCATTCTGGTGAGAAACCTTACGAGTGTCTAGAATGTTGTAAAAAATTCTTTCGAAATGAACATTTGAAGAACCACCGAATAGTGCATACTAGAGAAAAATGTCAGACTGAGAAAAAGATTCATTCAACTTGGAGCTATGAAAACACACAGGATTATGCATACAAGTTTGGTCAGTTTATGATAAGATTTCTCATAATTTCGAGTGAAATAGATTTTCATTTTATTGCACAATATGTTTATAATTACTAGATCATAATATGTATTTTATTGGTGTAAGTAATAATTTTTTTATCCCACTATCAAAGCTTCTTTTTTCTTCCTACTCTTGGTGATATTGTTTCTATGAAAACAGGTTAAATTTAAGACTTAAAATATAGGTCCTTAAATTTAACCTTAATTTAGGTTAAATATTGCTAAGGAAATTTAATCCTCAAAATTAAGCATTCAAAATGGATTTTATGATGACTTACCTTTTAACTGCCAAAAAATACTGTTACAAAATTAAGAGAAAACTAATAAAATCATATGAAACTTCAAGTGAACTATTTGGATAGAACTTGATCTCTCAAATGCCAGAGATAGGGGGAACAAGTTAAGTGTTTGCTATCCAGGAGCTTGAATTGGTGATATTGTTAACAATATCACCAATCCCGTGGATGAATGTAGAAAATAGAGAACTATTAGCTGAATATCAAATAAATGGATTTAAACTATTTCACACAGATAGATATATTAGACGAGGAGGTGGAGTAGCCATATATGTTAGGGACAATTTGAAATGTAATCTCAAAGAGGGAATCAAAACTGAGCCACACAAAGAAACTATTGATATTGTTGACAATATCACCCTCCCGCCTCCCACCCCACACACAAAACACATAATATGCTACCAAAACACATAACGTATTACGCACCCGCCGCGAATAACCCGGAAAATACAAAAACAAAAACTGCAAAACATCACCCCGACAACCCGGACCACAAAACACCTCCAGGACATCCCGAAACCAGTCCACCAACCCCAGCAACCGGACACAAAAAAAAATACATGCACCTGCGATTCACTTAAACCCTCACAATGAACACATGCCTCAGAATCACGCAAGCCAAGCATACACAACCGCTCATTCGTTGCCAGCGACAAATGCAGAAACTGAAAAAACAATTCACGCTGCTGAGGCGCCAAGAACCGTTCCCCCAAACACTACCAGATACCACCCCAATCCCAACACGGGTATAAGCCATCCACTCGAGGCCGCACCCAGGGCAATAACACCCCATACACAGCCTTGCACGAGATTGACAGAAACCCAGGATGGCGGCAGAGCTCCCGAAGAATCCCCACGGCCGAAGAACAACCAGGGGGGAGGGGGGGGGGGGTAAACAAGGCCACCTCCCGACAAACCCCCAAATCAACCAAATAAGTGAAGTGAAGTGAGCAGAAAAAAAACAGCCAGTGTATTCAACCCCCCACAGAGAACCAGCCCCTGATGCAACGAGACCCAGAAGAGGGCCTTGGCCTTCGTGAAGACGTCAAGAATGCCAACACCCCCCCTCTCTCACCAACGTCGAACGGCACACCGGTTGTTAACGCCCACACCATACATATATGTACACCATATACTCAAAATCCAAGGCCTTCCGACGATCCAACGGGAAACATCGAGCCACAAACCAGACACGCGACAAGACCTTACATGCAACAAGCAGTCCCCGCTGATAAATCGTCAAAGGACGATGCGACAAGAGGCCAACCGCAACCCCCAACCGACCGAGAGACAGCACCCCAATTCCACTCCAAGAAGTGGTCATAGGAGGCAAACCAAGTAACCCCAAGAACCCGAATCGAGGAGACCACCGGAAACCACGACCTATCCCACACCAAGCGGGAGGCCCACACACCGATCCCCATCAACCCCGACTTCGCCAGATTAAGAACGGCCCCCGTGGCGGACTCAAACCGCAGGAGAACGTCCTTGACAGCTCCAACAGAACCCTCCGAAGCTACAAACAGAACGGTGTCGTCAGCATACCCACAAATGCTGAGGGTATGCAGACAAGGAGGCACAATCAAGGAACACGCTTTCACCGCCCGAAAGAGAGGTTCCTGAAAAATCACATACAAAAGCATTAACAAGGGACACCCCTGACGAACGGAACGACAAATAGGAAAAAATGAACTAAAAAACCCATTCACACAAACGCGACTGCGACTCCGGACGTACAACAAATGGACCCAACCCACAAACACCGCCGGAAACCCTAGCTGCTCCATAGCACTAAAAACAAACTCCAAAGACACCCGATGAAAGGCCTTTGACCAGTCCAAGCTGATCGTAGCCGCCGAAAGCCCATACTCGGACGCATAGAGAAGCACGTCACGAAATAAAGCATTGCAATGCATAGGGCACGGCCAGGCACACCACATAACTGCTCCATAGAGACCACCGACACAACGACACCGCAACAGCGACGCGCTAAAACTTAGACAGAATTTTATAGTCAACATTCAAGAGCGTAATAGGCCTCCAATTCGAAAACAACTGCAAATCGCCCGGATTTGGGAGCAGCCGTACGATCCCGTCTCAAAAGGAATGAGAATCGAAGCGAATTTTGGTTGTGGGAGATTCCCAGGTGAGGTATTTAGACAGAACGTTTTGTGCCAGAGATAGGGGGAACAGATTAAGGGTTTGCTATCCGGGAGCTGGAATTGGTGATATTGTTGGAAACATGAATGATATTATGACGGGAAATGGGAACAAACCCATTATTTGTATTAGTGCAGGGGGTAATGATGTTGGGCGAGTTAGGAGTGAGGAACTAATACAGAGACTTAGGACAGCCATTGAATTAGTTAGGAGCAAGGGAGGAATCCTGATCATATGTGGCATTCTTCCAAGAAAGGGAGTGGGAAATGAATGGATGTCGAGGGCACTTGGTGTCAATTGCCGGCTGGAAAGATATTGCAAATCAAATGCAATATCTTTCATAGACAACTGGGAACACTTCTATGGAAGAAATGAAATGTATGCTCGTGATGGGGTGCATCTATCGAGGGCTGGGGTTGTTGCTGTTGTGAACTCGTTGGAAGAAGTGGTTAGAGGTGTTTGTTTGGGTTTAAACTGTTAGTAGATAGTGGTATGGGAATTGATTTGGAGGAAGGAGGTAATAAAAGTATGTGTTCGTGGGAGAAAAGAACTGGCAAAATGATCAGGGAAAGAAAAGGGCCTCAAAATAACAATTCACTTAGGATATATTACACTAACAGTAAAAGTCTAAAAAATAAAATTAATGAATTAAATGCTCTTGTCTGCACAGAAAAAATAGATATTATTGCACTTACCGAAACGTGGATGAATGTAGAAAATAGAGAACTATTAGCTGAATATCAGATAAATGGATTTAAACTATTTCCCACAGATAGATATATTAGACGAGGAGGGGGAGTAGCCATATACGTTAGGGACAATTTGAAATGTAGTCTCAAAGAGGGAATCAAAACTGAGCAACACACAGAAACTATTTGGATAGAATTAAACGAAAAAGCAAATAATATTATAATAGGAGTTATATATAGGCCACCAAATTTAGACAGAATGGAAGCAAAGCATCTATGGGATGAAATATCTAGAGCATCAAGATCTAACAGTATTTATGTCATGGGTGACTTTAATTTTAGTGGAATAAACTGGGTGAACAAAACAGGGAATAGTGAAGCAGAAGATTTTCTAGAATTAATTGACGATTGCTTTCTTACGCAACACATTAAGGAACCAACGCGGGAAAATAATATTTTAGATTTAGTGTTAACTAACAGGGAAACACAAATTAATGACATCGAAATAGGGAGTGAGCTAGGGAACAGTGATCACAAAGTAATCAGATTTAGCATAGAATGGAATAGACCTGTAGGAGAAAATTCTGTTAAAGTGCCAGATTTTCGAAAAGCTGATTTTAATAGCCTAAGAAATTTTTTGGGTCATATTGATTGGAAAGTCTTGGGTATGGGGTGTGGGCCGGTCTTGAAGCGAGACATGAACCCAGCGATAAATGGGGATTTCGATGTGGATTCAATATATAACTTATTTAAGAATATTCTAAACAAAGCACAGGAACGTAGTATACCATACAAATTGAATAGATCGAATATTAATGACCCAAAGTGGATAAAAAATAATTTAAAGAACCTTATAAAAAAATAGATATTATTGCACTTACCGAAACGTGGATGAATGTAGAAAATAGAGAACTATTAGCTGAATATTTTTTTATAATATCTATTTTTTTATAAAAATATCTATTTTTTTATAAGGTTCTTTAAATTATTTTTTATCCACTTTGGGTCATTAATATTCGATCTATTCAATTTGTATGGTATACTACGTTCCTGTGCTTTGTTTATCATAGCAATATGGAAGTTGTAGTGAAGGATTCACTACAATACCGGCTGGAAAGATATTGCAAATCAAATGCAATATCTTTCATAGACAACTGGGAACACTTCTATGGAAGAAATGAAATGTATGCTCGTGATGGGGTGCATCTATCGAGAGCTGGGGTTGTTGTTGTTGCGAACTCGCTAGAAGAAGTGGTTAGAGGTGTTTGTTTGGGTTTAAACTGTTAGTAGATAGAGGTATGGGAATTGATTTGGAGGAAGGAGGTAATAAAAGTATGTGTTTGTGGGAGAAAGGAATTGGCAAAACGATCAGGGAAAGAGAAGGTCCGCAAAATAACAATTCACTTAGGGTATATTACACTAACAGTAGAAGTCTAAGAAATAAAATTAACGAATTAAATGCTCTTGTCTGCACAGAAAAAATAGATATTATTGCACTTACCGAAACGTGGATGAATGTAGAAAATAGAGAACTATTAGCTGAATATCAAATATATGGATTTAAACTATTTCACACAGATAGATATATTAGACGAGGAGGTGGAGTAGCCATATATGTTAGGGACAATTTGAAATGTAGTCTCAAAGAGGGAATCAAAACAGAGCCACACACAGAAACTATTTGGATTGAATTAAACGAAAAAGCTAATAATATTATAATAGGAGTAATATATAGGCCACCAAATTTAGACAGAATGGAAGCAAAGCATCTATGGGATGAAATATCTGGAGCATCTAGATCTAGCAGTGTTTGTGTCGTGGGTGACTTTAATTTTAGCGGAATAGACTGGTTGAACAAAACAGGGAATAGTGAAGCAGAAGATTTTCTAGAATTAATTGACGATTGCTTTCTTACGCAACACATTAAGGAACCAACACGGGAAAATAATATTTTAGATTTAGTGTTAACTAACAGGGAAACGCAAATTAATGACATCGAAATAGGGAGTGAGCTAGGGAGCAGTGATCACAAAGAAATCAGATTTAGCATAGAATGGAATAGACCAGTAGGAGAAAATTCTGTTAAAGTGCCAGATTTTCGAAAAGCTGATTTTAATAGCCTAAGAAATTTTTTGGGTCAAATTGATTGGAAAGGCTTGGGTATGGGGTGTGGGCCGGTCTTGGAGCGAGACATGAACCCAGCGATAGGTGACTTAAATGGGGATTTCGATGTGGATTCAATATATAACTTATTTAAGAATATTCTAAACAAAGCACAGGAACGTAGTATACCATACAAATTGAATAGATCGTATACTAATGACCCAAAGTGGATAACAAAGAATTTGAAGAACCTTATAGGTAAAAAGAGAGCTTGGTACAAAAGGATTAAAAATGGGGAGGTCACTTTAGAACAGGAATTCGTACAACTGGTTAGAAATGTTAAAAAAGAGATAAGGAAAGCAAAAAGAAACTATGAAGTTCGCATAGCAGGGCAAGCAAAGACAAATCCTAAAGGGTTTTTTCAGTTATATCGTACTAAGACTAGGGAAAGGATAGGTCCATTAAAAACTGAGACAGGTCAAATAACAGATAGTGATGAAGAGATGAGTAGTATTTTTAATAAATATTTTGTATCTGTATTTACTAAAGAGGAACTTAACAATATGCCTTCAGCCGAACAAGTCTATGTGGGTGGGGACGAGGACAGGTTGACGAGTTTAGCAGTTACCAGGGATGATGTTCTTAAACAAATAGTAAAACTCAAATCAAACAAATCCCCAGGGCCGGATGAAGTGTTTGCTAGGGTGCTTAAAGAATGCAAAGAGGAGCTTTGTGACCCACTGTCAACCATATTTAATAAATCAATAGAGTCAGGCAGAGTGCCAGAGTTTTGGAAAGTTGCTAATGTGATACCAGTTTTTAAGAAAGGAGATAGATCACTTGCGTCTAACTATCGACCAATTAGCCTAACGTCTATTGTGGGAAAGTTACTCGAATCTATAATAGCAAATAAAATTCGTCTTCATCTTGAAAAACATAAATTAATAATTGAGTCGCAACATGGTTTTATAAATGGCCGTTCATGTTTAACAAATTTGTTATCTTTTTATTCTAGCATTGTTGAGGCAGTTGATAGTGGTAAGGATTGCGATGTTGTATACCTTGACTTTAGCAAAGCTTTTGATACAGTGCCACATGAAAGACTGATTAAAAAAAATAGAGTCTCATGGTATTGGGGGTGCTATATTAAGCTGGATTAGGGCACGGCTATACCAAAGGAAACAGAGAGTTAGTATAAATGGAATCAAGTCAGAGTGGGAAAATGTTGTAAGTGGAGTGCCTCAAGGCTCTGTCCTGGGACCTCTGTTGTTTATAATATATATAAATGATTTAGATTCAGGTTTGAGTAGCAACATTTGTAAATTTGCCGATGATACGAAAATCGGTAGGGAAATTAATTCGGAGGAGGACTCACTATCACTTCAAGTTGATCTAGATAGGGTTTTGAAATGGTCAAAGGATTGGCAGATGCAGTTTAATGCTGATAAATGTAAAGTTCTGAGGTTAGGTAATGATGATAGAGTTACAAGATACGAGCTAGATGGTGTTGTGATTGCGAAGTCGGATTGCGAAAGGGATCTGGGAGTTATGATTAGTAAGAATTTAAAACAAAAGGATCAATGCATAAATGTTCGTAATAAGGCAAATCGGACACTTGGATTTATTAATCGCAGCGTTAGTAACAAGACACCTGGTGTGGTTCTCAAGCTATATCTTGCTCTAGTTAGGCCCCATTTAGATTATGCAGTTCAGTTTTGGTCGCCATATTATAGAATGGATATAAATTCACTTGAACGTGTCCAGCGTAGGATGACTAAGTTAATTCCCCAAATTAGAAATCTTTCATATGAAGAAAGATTAACAAAGCTTAAGTTGCATTCACTGGAAAGGCGAAGAGTTAGGGGTGACATGATAGAGGTTTACAAGTGGATGAATGGACATAACCGGGGGGATATTAATAGGGTATTAAAAGTATCAACACAGGACAGAACACGAAACAATGGATATAAATTGGATAAGTTTAGATTTAGGAAAGACTTGGGTAAATACTGGTTCAGTAACAGGGTTGTTGATTTGTGGAACCAATTGCCGCGTAACATTGTGGAGGTGGGGTCCCTCGATTGTTTCAAGCACGGGTTGGACAAGTATATGAGTGGGATTGGGTGGTTATAGAATAGGAGCTGCCTCGTATGGGCCAATAGGCCTTCTGCAGTTACCTTTGTTCTTATGTTCTTATGTTCTTATGTAATGGCTTTTCTGTGACAGTTTGGCAGAAGATGCACTCTCTCTGTCGGGGTTCACCAATCTCCCAGTTGCATCTGTAACCTAGACGTAGTCTATATAACCTATCTGCTATTTCCCTGTGGATTCCTTTTGGGATATTTAACCTTTCTAATTTGGTTGCCTGAAGATACCATGTTGCAGATGGCGAACCTTCAGCTATTCTCTGGTGCAGGTAGGCTTTGTTGAGATGTGAGAGTTTTTTGGTGATGATGTTTTTTATGTTCTCTAGGCTGGGTTGAATTGTTTTATGTATCACTGGATGACGAGTTGCCAATTTAGCAATTTCATCAGCTTTTTCATTTAATGGGATTCCAATATGGGATGGGATCCAGTTTAAATGGAATCAAGTCAGAGTGGGATAATGTTGTTAGTGGAGTACCTCAGGGCTCTGTCCTGGGACCTCTGTTGTTTATAATATATATAAATGATTTAGATTCAGGATTGAGTAGCAACATTTGCAAATTTGCCGATGATACGAAAATCGGTAGGGAAATTAATTCGGAGGAGGACTCACTATCACTTCAAGTTGATCTAGATAGGGTTTTGAAACGGTCAAATGATTGGCAAATGCAGTTTAATGCTGATAAATGTAAAGTTCTGAAGCTAGGTAATGATGATAGAGTTACAAGATACGAGCTAGATGGTGTTGGGATTGCGAAGTCGGATTCCGAAAGGGATCTGGGAGTTATGATTAGTAAGAATTTAAAACAAAAAGATCAATGCATGAATGTTCGTAATAAGGCATATCGGACACTTGGATTTATTAATCGCAGCGTTAGTAACAAGACACCTGGTGTGGTTCTCAAGCTATATCTTGCTCTAGTTAGGCCCCATTTAGATTATTCAGTTCAGTTTTGGTCGCCATATTATAGAATGGATATAAATTCACTTGAACGTGTCCAGCGTAGGATGACTAAGTTAATTCCCCAAATTAGAAATCTTTCATATGAAGAAAGATTAACAAAGCTTAAGTTGCATTCACTGGAAAGGCGAAGAGTTAGGGGTGACATGATAGAGGTTTACAAGTGGATGAATGGACATAACAAAGGGGATATTAATAGGGTGTTAAAAGTATCAACACAAGACAGAACACGAAACAATGGGTATAAATTGGATAAGTTTTAGATTTAGGAAAGACTTGGGTAAATACTGGTTCAGTAACAGGGTTGTTGATTTGTGGAACCAATTGCCGCGTAACATTGTGGAGGTGGGGTCCCTCGATTGTTTCAAGCATGGGTTGGACATGTATATGAGTGGGATTGGGTGGTTATAAATAGGAGCTGCCTCGTATGGGCCAACAGGCCTTCTGCAGTTACCTTTGTTCTTATGTTCTAGGTTTTCAAGTGGGTGAATGGACATAACAGGGGGGATATTAATAGGGTATTAAAAATATCAACACAAGACAGAACACGAAACAATGGGTATAAATTGGATAAGTTTAGATTTAGGAAAGACTTGGGTAAATATGATACGAAACGATGATACGAAAATCGGTAGGGAAATTCATTCTGAGGAGGAATCACTATCACTTCAAGTTGATCTAGATAGGGTTTTGAAATAGTCGAAGGATTGGCAGATGCAGTTTAATGCTGATAAATGTAAAGTTCTGAGGTTAGGTAATGATGATAGGGTTACAAGATACGAGCTAGATGGTGTTGAGATTGCGAAGTCGAATTGCGAAAGGGATCTGGGAGTTATGATTAGTAAGAATTTAAAACAAAAGGATCAATGCATAAATGTTCGTAATAAGGCAAATCGGACACTTGGATTTATTAATCGCAGCGTTAGTAACAAGACACCTGGTGTGGTTCTCAAGCTATATCTTGCTCTAGTTAGGCCCCATTTAGATTATGCAGTTCAGTTTTGGTCGCTATATTATAGAATGGATATAAATTCACTTGAACGTGTCCAGCGTAGGATGACTAAGTTAATTCCCCAAATTAGAAATCTTTCATATGAAGAAAGATTAACAAAGCTTAAGTTGCATTCACTGGAGAGGCGAAGAGTTAGGGGTGACATGATAGAGGTTTACAAGTGGATGAATGGACATAACAGAGGTGATATTAATAGGGTATTATAAATATCAACACAAGACGGAACACGAAACAATGGGTATAAATTGGATAAGTTTAGATTGAGGAAAGACTTGGGTAAATACTGGTTCAGTAACAGGGTTGTTGATTTGTGGAACCGATTGCCGCATAACGTGGTCGAGGTGGGGTCCCTCGATTGTTTCAAGCGCGGGTTGGACAAGTATATGAGTGGGATTGGGTGGTTATAGATAGGAGCTGCCTCGTATGGGCCAATAGGCCTTCTGCAGTTACCTTTGTTCTTATGTTCTTATTACCAGTTAAAAAATCAGCATGTGACCCGCAAATGGCTCAAGGAAGTAATAGAGCAACAAATGGAAAAACAACAACAACAACAGTCAGCTAACATGTCACCTACTATCTGGCGACTCCACATAAATACGTGAACAACATTATCACCCCTCAATCGGCTTTAAACAAGCAATAAGAGAATATCATCCCTTCTCTTAGCCTTTACCTCTGGAAGGGTTTCGACCCAAGCAGCAGAATCAATACCTCATTATCTTCTTAATGAGTGATAAACTCTACGAGTGTCAAGCGTGTGGGAAAACATTTAGTCGTCTTGGAAATATGAAGAACCACAAAATGGTGCATACTGATCTTAAACCTCGCACTTGTCTCGAATATGGTGAAAGTTTCTGCCAAACTGGAACTCTGAAAAAACTCAAGATGGCAAATTTGGGTAGTAAATCATATGAGTGTTTTGAGTGCGGAGAAACGTTCAGCCGAATAAAAAATTTAAAGAAACACAAAATGATGCACAAAGGTGAAAAGCCCTTCAGCTGTGATGTTTGTGGAAAGAATTTCAGTACCCGTCGAAATATA
Organism: Procambarus clarkii; assembly: GCF_040958095.1. NCBI lineage: Eukaryota > Metazoa > Arthropoda > Malacostraca > Decapoda > Cambaridae > Procambarus > Procambarus clarkii. The sequence goes on from NC_091175.1 coordinate 43,451,979, forward strand.
ATTAGGCACTTGTTAGTACACTCTGGTGAGAAATCCCACGAGTGTTCAGAGTGTGGGAAAAGATTCTCTCGATATGACCTTTTGAAGAAACACAGAATTGTGCATACGAGAGATAAACCCGAGTGTCCAGAGTGTGGGAAAAAAATCGGTGCACTTGGAACTATGAAGAAACACATGATGGTGCACACGGGTGAAAAGCCTCATAGGTGTAATGTGTGTGGGAAAAATTTGAGTAGTCGTAGCTGTCTAAATGATCACATGTTAATGCATACTGGAGAAAAACCTTTCAAGTGTGATGAGTGTGGAAAAAGTTTCAGGTATCGTAGCCATATAGTTAGGCACATAATAGAGCATTCTGGTGAGAAACCTTACGAGTGTCTAGAGTGTTGTAAAAAATTCTTTCGAAACGGACATTTGAAGAGCCACCGAAGAGTGCATACTAGAGAAAAATTTCAAGACTGAGAAAAAGATTCATTCAACTTGGAGCTATGAAAACACACAGGATTATGCAAACAAGTTTGGTCAGTTTATGATAAGAAATTCTCATAATTTTCCAGTGAAATAGATTTTATTTTATTGCACAATGTTTATAATTACTAGAACATAATATGTATTTTATTGGTGTAAGTAATAAAAATTTTATCCCACTATCAAAGCTTCTTTTTTCTTCCTACTCTTGGTGGTATTGTTTCTATGACAAATCTATGAGTGGGATTGGGTGGTTATAAATAGGAGCTGCCTCGTATGGGCCAACAGGCCTTCTGCAGTTACCTTTGTTCTTATGTTCTAGGTTTTCAAGTGGGTGAATGGATGGTAGATAAATCTATGAAAACAGGTTAAATTTAAGACTTAAAATATAGGTCCTTAAATTTAACCTTAATTTAGGTTAAATATTGCTAAGGAAATTTAATCCTCAAAATTAAGCACTCAAAATGGATTTTATGATGACTTACCTTTTAACTGCCAAAAAATACTGTAATAAAATAAAGAGAAAACTAATAAGATCACATGAAACTTCAAGTGAACTATTTTGATAGAACTTTTGTGCCAGAGATAGGAGGAACAAGTTAAGTGTTTGCTATCCAGGAGCTTGAATTGGTGATATTGTTAACAACATGAATGATATTATGACTGGAAATGGGAACAAACCCATTATCTGTATCAGTGCCGGTGGAAATAATGTTTGACGAGTTAGGAGTAAGACACTGTATCAGTGCCGGTGGAAATAATGTTTGACGAGTTAGGAGTAAGACATTGATACAGAGGTTTAAGACAGCTACAGAATTAGTTAGAAGCAAAGGAATCCTTATCATAAGTGGCATTCTTCCAAGAGATCGAGTTAAAAATGAATGATTGTCGAAGGCACTTGCCGACTGGACAAATATTGCAAATCAAATGGATAACAGGAAACATCTATGGAAGGAAAGACATGTGTGCATCTATCTAGGGCTGGGGTTGCTGTTGCGAGCTCATTGGAACCTCATTGGAACATTGTCATAGGGTTGTTTAGGTTTAAATAGTTACTAGATAGTGATAGGGAATTGATATGGAGATAGGAGGTAATAAATATATGAGTTTATGAGGAATGTCATAGGGTTGTTTAGGTTTAAATAGTTACTAGATAGTGATAGGGAATTGATATGGAGATAGGAGGTAATAAATATATGAGTTTATGAGGAAAACAAATTGGCAAATGAACCTGGAAAGAGAATTGCCTCAAAATAAAAATTCAATTAGTCATATGTTAAAGTTATGGTTATAACAGTAATAACACACTCAGTTATGTTAAACTGAGTGTGTTATTACTGGTTTCGTTTGATTCATTTTCTAAAGTCTTCTGGAAAATATGTTTGGAAGCATAAAAGTCTTCATCATCATTATCGAGGCATAGTCATATATTACTTGAACAATGTGAGTCAAAGCAGAAGATTTTCTAGAATTAATTGACGATTGCTTTCTTACGCAACACGTAAAGTAACCAACGCGGGAAAATAATATTTTAGATTTAGTGTTAACTAACAGGGAAACTCAAATTAAGGACATCGAAATAGGGAGTGAGCTAGGGAACAGTGATCATAAAGAAATCAGATTTAGCATAGAATGGAATAGATCTGTAGGAGAAAATTATGTTAAAGAACCTGATTTTCGAAAAGCTAATTTCAATAACCTAAGAAATTTATTGGGTGAAATAGATTGGAAAGTCTTGGGTATGGGGTGTGGGCCGGTCTTGGAGCTAGACGTGAACCCAGCGATAGGTGACGTAAAAGGGTTTTTCGATGTGGATTCAAAATATAACCTATTTAAAAATATTCTAAGCAAAGCCCAGGAACGTAGTATACCATATAAATTGAATAGATCTGTTACTGACCCGAGTCCAGCATCCGAGCACGGAGCAGTGACGACAACGCCATCTGTGGGTCAGCTCCCGAAACCCCCTCCAAATGGACGACGCCATCTAGCGAGGGCGGGATATACCGGACACAGGGGCTGGTTTCCCGTCTTAATCAGCTGCTGACCTCTGGTGAGGTGACGCTTAGACAGCAACGCCATCTATGGAGTGGCGTTGCTGTCTACGTTGCTCCGTTGATCAATCAACGGAGCTGTCAATCAGCTCCGTTGCTACGCGGCGGAGCTGATTGGATCCTGCCAGCTACAGGCAGGATTTGTGGTTGAAGGCCTCCACGACGGTGCATCCAGTGGGACTGTGATTGGGCTGGCCTGTTGCCAGGGTAGATAAATCCTAGAGAATCAAAGGATTCATCATGAGGCCACGAGAAGAGAACCAGGGCTACTCATCTTGAGCACCGTAGAGCATCCTGTGTCTTCGGAGGAAGACAAGTTATTGTATATAAGTGTAGTTACAGCCCCAGCGAGTGACTGTGAGATATTTATGGTGGTGGTTAATATATATATTTAAATTAGTGTATTTGTATCCCTTCCCCTTTAATTTCACTTGCGTTACGGAACACACCCCTTGAAAGCCACTACTAACTTGGGGCCGGATACCCAAACTCCAATAACATCAGAGAAGAACCCCAGTTGCGACCCAATAGGGCCGTAACAAGATCGAATACTAATGATCCAAAGTGGATAACAAAGGATCTGAAGAACCTTATAAGTAAAAAGATAATGTGGTACAAAAGGATTAGGAATGGGGAAGTCAGTTTAGAACAGGAATTCATACAACTGGTTAGAAATACTAAAAGAGAGATAAGGAAAGCAAAAAGAAACTATGAAGTTCGCATAGCAGAGCAAGCATAGACAAATCCTAAAGGATTTTTCCAGGTATACCGGACATAGATTAGGGAAAGGATAGGTCCATTAAAAACTGACACAGATCAAATAACAGATAATGATGAAGAGATGTAATTTTAGTAATTTTAAAAAATATTTTATATCTGTATTTACTAAAGAGGAACTATGCCTTCAGCCGAACAAGTCTATGTGGGTGGGGACGAGGACAGGTTGACTAGTTTAGCATTTGCCAGGGAGGATGTAATTAAAGAAATAGTTAAACTCAAACCAAACAAATCCCCAGGGCCGGATGAAGTGTTTGCCAGGGTGCTTAAAGAATGCAAAGAGGAGCTTTCCGATCCACTGTCTACCATATTTAATAAATCAATAGAGCTAGGCAAAGTGCTAGAGTTATGGAAAGTTGCTAATGTGATACCAATTTTTAAGAAAGGAGATCACTTGCGTCTAACTATCGACCAATTAGCCTAGCGTCTAACGTGGGAAAGTTACTTGAATCGATAATTGCAAATAAAATTCGTCTTCATCTTGAAAAACACAAATTAATAAATGAGTCGCAATATGGTTTTACAAATGGCCGTTCATGTTTAACAAATTTGCTATCTTTTTAAGAACATAAGAACAAAGGTAACTGCAGAAGGCCTATTGGCCCATACGAGGCAGCTCCTATTTATAACCACCCAATCTCACTCATATACATGTCCAACCCATGCTTGAAACAATCGAGGTACCCCACCTCCACCACGTTACGCGGCAACTGGTTTCACAAATCAACAACCCTGTTACTGAACCAGTATTTACCCAAGTCTTTCCTAAATCTAAACTTATCCAATTTATACCCATTGTTTCCTGTTCTGTCTTGTGTTGATACTTTTAATACCCTAATAATATCCCCTTTGTTATGTCCATTCATCCACTTGTAAACCTCTATCATGTCACCCCTAACTCTTCGCCTTTCCAGTGAATGCAAATTAAGCTTTGTTAATCTTTCTTCATATGAAAGATTTCTAATTTGGGGAATTAACTTAGTCATCCTACGCTGGACACGTTCAAGTGAATTTATATCCATTCTATAATATGGCGACCAAAACTGAACTGCATAATCTAAATGGGGCCTAACTAGAGCAAGATATAGCTTGAGAACCACACCAGGTGTCTTGTTACTAACGCTGCGATTAATAAATCCAAGTGTCCGATTTGCCTTATTACGAACATTTATGCATTGATCCTTTTGTTTTAAATTCTTACTAATCATAACTCCCAGATCCCTTTCGCAATCCGACTTCGCAATCACAACACCATCTAGCTCGTATCTTGTAACTCTATCATCATTACCTAACCTCAGAACTTTACATTTATCAGCATTAAACTGCATCTGCCAATCCTTTGACCATTTCAAAACCCTATCTAGATCAACTTGAAGTGATAGTGAGTCCTCCTCCGAATTAATTTCCCTACCGATTTTCGTATCATCGGCAAATTTGCAAATGTTGCTACTCAAACCTGAATCTAAATCATTTATATATATTATAAACAACAGAGGTCCCAGTACAGAGCCTTGAGGCACTCCACTTACAACATTTTCCCACTCTGACTTGATTCCATTTATACTAACTCTCTGTTTCCTTTGGTATAGCCATTCCCTAATCCAGCTTAATATAGCACCCCCAATACCATGAGACTCTATTTTTTTAATCAGTCTTTCATGTGGCACTGTATCAAAAGCTTTGCTAAAGTCAAGGTATACAACATCGCAATCCTTACCACTATCAACTGCCTCAACAATGCTAGAATAAAAAGATAACAAATTTGTTAAACATGAACGGCCATTTATAAAACCATGTTGCGACTCAATTATTAATTTATGTTTTACAAGATGAAGACGAATTTTATTTGCTATTATAGATTCGAGTAACTTTCCCACAATAGACGTTAGGCTAATTGGTCGATAGTTAAACGCAAGTGATCTATCTCCTTTCTTAAAAACTGGTATCACATTAGCAACTTTCCAAAACTCTGGCACTCTGCCTGACTCTATTGATTTATTAAATATGGTTGACAGTGGGTCACAAAGCTCCTCTTTGCATTCTTTAAGCACCCTAGCAAACACTTCATCCGGCCCTGGGGATTTGTTTGGTTTGAGTTTTACTATTTGTTTAAGAACATCCTCCCTGGTAACTGCTAAACTCGTCAACCTGTCCTCGTCCCCACCCACATAGACTTGTTCGGCTGAAGGCATATTGTTAAGTTCCTCTTTAGTAAATACAGATACAAAATATTTATTAAAAATACTACTCATCTCTTCATCACTATCTGTTATTTGACCTGTCTCAGTTTTTAATGGACCTATCCTTTCCCTAGTCTTAGTACGATATAACTGAAAAAACCCTTTAGGATTTGTCTTTGCTTGCCCTGCTATGCGAACTTCATAGTTTCTTTTTGCTTTCCTTATCTCTTTTTTAACATTTCTAACCAGTTGTACGAATTCCTGTTCTAAAGTGACCTCCCCATTTTTAATCCTTTTGTACCAAGCTCTCTTTTTACCTATAAGTTTCTTCAAATTCTTTGTTATCCACTTTGGGTCATTAGTATACGATCTATTCAATTTGTATGGTATACTACGTTCCTGTGCTTTGTTTAGAATATTCTTAAATAAGTTATATATTGAATCCACATCGAAATCCCCATTTAAGTCACCTATCGCTGGGTTCATGTCTCGCTCCAAGACCGGCCCACACCCCATACCCAAGCCTTTCCAATCAATTTGACCCAAAAAATTTCTTAGGCTATTAAAATCAGCTTTTCGAAAATCTGGCACTTTAACAGAATTTTCTCCTACTGGTCTATTCCATTCTATGCTAAATCTGATTTCTTTGTGATCACTGCTCCCTAGCTCACTCCCTATTTCGATGTCATTAATTTGCGTTTCCCTGTTAGTTAACACTAAATCTAAAATATTATTTTCCCGTGTTGGTTCCCTAATGTGTTGCGTAAGAAAGCAATCGTCAATTAATTCTAGAAAATCTTCTGCTTCACTATTCCCTGTTTTGTTCAACCAGTTTATTCCGCTAAAATTAAAGTCACCCATGACATAAATACTGTTAGATCTAGATGCTCTAGATATTTCATCCCATAGATGCTTTGCTTCCATTCTGTCTAAATTTGGTGGCCTATATATTACTCCTATTATAATATTATTAGCTTTTTCGTTTAATTCAATCCAAATAGTTTCTGTGTGTGGCTCAGTTTTGATTCCCTCTTTGAGACTACATTTCAAATTGTCCCTAACATATATGGCTACTCCACCTCCTCGTCTAATATATCTATCTGTGTGAAATAGTTTAAATCCATATATTTGATATTCAGCTAATAGTTCTCTATTTTCTACATTCATCCACGTTTCGGTAAGTGCAATAATATCTATTTTTTTCTGTGCAGACAAGAGCATTTAATTCGTTAATTTTATTTCTTAGACTTCTACTGTTAGTGTAATATACCCTAAGTGAATTGTTATTTTGCGGACCTTCTCTTTCCCTGATCGTTTTGCCAATTCCTTTCTCCCACAAACACATACTTTTATTACCTCCTTCCTCCAAATCAATTCCCATACCTCTATCTACTAACAGTTTAAACCCAAACAAACACCTCTAACCACTTCTTCTAGCGAGTTCGCAACAGCAACAACCCCAGCTCTCGATAGATGCACCCCATCACGAGCATACATTTCATTTCTTCCATAGAAGTGTTCCCAGTTGTCTATGAAAGATATTGCATTTGATTTGCAATATCTTTCCAGCCGGCAATTGACACCAAGTGCCCTCGATATCCATTCATTTCCCACTCCCTTTCTTGGAAGAATGCCACATATGATCGGGATTCCTCCCTTGCTCCTAACTAACTCTATGGCTGTTTTATACCTCTGAATCAGTTCCTCACTCCTGACTCGACCAACATCATTTCCTCCCACGCTAATGCAAATAATGGGATTGTTCCCATTACCAGCCATAATATCATTCATGTTGTTTATAATATCACCAATGCCAGCTCCGGGATAGCAAACCCTTAACCTGTTCCCCCTATCTCTAGCACAAAACGTTCTATCCAAATACCTTATCTGGGAATCTCCCACAACTAATGTTTGCTTAGGTACTTCCTTTACTTTCTGAGGGGCCTGCGCTTCCTTTCTCTTCGTTGCTTTCCCTTTTGCGCGATCCACAGTCTCTCCACAGCACTCGTCCTCCAAAACGTCAAATGAATTTGAATATATATTTGAATATATATATATTTAAATTAGTGTATTTGTATCCCTTCCCCTTTAATTTCACTTGCGTTACGGAACACACCCCTTGAAAGCCACTACTAACTTGGGGCCGGATACCCAAACTCCAATAACATCAGAGAAGAACCCCAGTTGCGACCCAATAGGGCCGTAACAAGATCGAATACTAATGATCCAAAGTGGATAACAAAGGATCTGAAGAACCTTATAGGTAAAAAGATAGCGTGGTACAAAAGGATTAGGATTGGGAAAGTCAGTTTAGAACAGGAATTCTTACAACTGGTTAGAAATACTAAAAAAGAGATAAGGAAAGCAAAAGAAACTATGAAGTTCGCATAGCAGAGCAAGCAAAGACAAATCCTAAAGGATTTTTCCAGTTATACCGGACATAGATTAGGGAAAGGATAGGTCCATAAAAACTGAGACAGATCAAATAACAGATAATGATGAAGAGATGAGTAGTATTTTTAAAAAATATTTTATATCTGTATTTACTAAAGAGGAACTTAACAATATGCCTTCAGCCGAACAAGTCTATGTGGGTGGGGACGAGGACAGGTTGACTAGTTTAGCAGTTGCCAGGGAGGATGTAATTAAACAAATAGTTAAACTCAAACCAAACAAATCCCCAGGGCCGGATGAAGTGTTTGCCAGGGTGCTTAAAGAATGCAAATAGGAGCTTTCCGAGCCACTGTCTATTATATTTAATAAATCAATAGAGTTAGGCAAAGTGCCAGAGTTACGGAAAGTTGCTAATGTGATACCAATTTTTAAGAAAGGAGATTACTTGCGTCTAACTATCGACCAATTAGCCTAGCGTATAGTGTGGGAAAGTTACTTGAATCGATAATTGCAAATAAAATTCATCTTCATCTTGAAAAACACAAATTAATAAATGAGTCGCAACATGGTTTTACAAATGGCCGTTCATGTTTAACAAATTTGCTATCTTTTTAAGAACATAAGAACAAAGGTAACTGCAGAAGGCCTATTGGCCCATACGAGGCAGCTCCTATTTATAACCACCCAATCTCACTCATATACATGTCCAACCCAAGCTTGAAACAATCGAGGTACCTCAACTCCACCACGTTACGCGGCAACTGGTTTCACATATCAACAACCCTGTTACTGAACCAGTATTTACCCAAGTCTTTCCTAAATCTAAACTTATCCAATTTATACCCATTGTTTCCTGTTCTGTCTTGTGTTGATACTTTTAATACCCTAATAATATCCCCTTTGTTATGTCCATTCATCCACTTGTAAACCTCTATCATGTCACCCCTAACTCTTCGCCTTTCCAGTGAATGCAACTTAAGCTTTGTTAATCTTTCTTCATATGAAAGATTTCTAATTTGGGGAATTAACTTAGTCATCCTACGCTGGACACGTTCAAGTGAATTTATATCCATTCTATAATATGGCGACCAAAACTGAACTGAATAATCTAAATAGGGCCTAACTAGAGCAAGATATAGCTTGAGAACCACACCAGGTGTCTTGTTACTAACGCTGCGATTAATAAATCCAAGTGTCCGATATGCCTTATTACGAACATTCATGCATTGATCTTTTTGTTTTAAATTCTTACTAATCATAACTCCCAGATCCCTTTCGGAATCCGACTTCGCAATCCCAACACCATCTAGCTCGTATCTTGTAACTCTATCATCATTACCTAGCTTCAGAACTTTACATTTATCAGCATTAAACTGCATTTGCCAATCATTTGACCGTTTCAAAACCCTATCTAGATCAACTTGAAGTGATAGTGAGTCCTCCTCCGAATTAATTTCCCTACCGATTTTCGTATCATCGGCAAATTTGCAAATGTTGCTACTCAATCCTGAATCTAAATCATTTATATATATTATAAACAACAGAGGTCCCAGGACAGAGCCCTGAGGTACTCCACTAACAACATTATCCCACTCTGACTTGATTCCATTTAAACTGGATCCCATCCCATATTGGAATCCCATTAAATGAAAAAGCTGATGAAATTGCTAAATTGGCAACTCGTCATCCAGTGATACATAAAACAATTCAACCCAGCCTAGAGAACATAAAAAACATCATCACCAAAAAACTCTCACATCTCAACAAAGCCTACCTGCACCAGAGAATAGCTGAAGGTTCGCCATCTGCAACATGGTATCTTCAGGCAACCAAATTAGAAAGGTTAAATATCCCAAAAGGAATCCACAGGGAAATAGCAGATAGGTTATATAGACTACGTCTAGGTTACAGATGCAACTGGGAGATTGGTGAACCCCGACAGAGAGAGTGCATCTTCTGCCAAACTGTCACAGAAAAGCCATTACATAAGAACATAAGAACAAAGGTAACTGCAGAAGGCCTATTGGCCCATACGAGGCAGCTCCTATTCTATAACCACCCAATCCCACTCATATACTTGTCCAACCCGTGCTTGAAACAATCGAGGGACCCCACCTCCACAATGTTACGCGGCAATTGGTTCCACAAATCAACAACCCTGTTACTGAACCAGTATTTACCCAAGTCTTTCCTAAATCTAAACTTATCCAATTTATATCCATTGTTTCGTGTTCTGTCCTGTGTTGATACTTTTAATACCCTATTAATATCCCCCCGGTTATGTCCATTCATCCACTTGTAAACCTCTATCATGTCACCCCTAACTCTTCGCCTTTCCAGTGAATGCAACTTAAGCTTTGTTAATCTTTCTTCATATGAAAGATTTCTAATTTGGGGAATTAACTTAGTCATCCTACGCTGGACACGTTCAAGTGAATTTATATCCATTCTATAATATGGCGACCAAAACTGAACTGCATAATCTAAATGGGGCCTAACTAGAGCAAGATATAGCTTGAGAACCACACCAGGTGTCTTGTTACTAACGCTGCGATTAATAAATCCAAGTGTCCGATTTGCCTTATTACGAACATTTATGCATTGATCCTTTTGTTTTAAATTCTTACTAATCATAACACCCAGATCCCTTTCGCAATCCGACTTCGCAATCACAACACCATCTAGCTCGTATCTTGTAACTCTATCATCATTACCTAACCTCAGAACTTTACATTTATCAGCATTAAACTGCATCTGCCAATCCTTTGACCATTTCAAAACCCTATCTAGATCAACTTGAAGTGATAGTGAGTCCTCCTCCGAATTAATTTCCCTACCGATTTTCGTATCATCGGCAAATTTGCAAATGTTGCTACTCAAACCTGAATCTAAATCATTTATATATATTATAAACAACAGAGGTCCCAGGACAGAGCCTTGAGGCACTCCACTTACAACATTTTCCCACTCTGACTTGATTCCATTTATACTAACTCTCTGTTTCCTTTGGTATAGCCATGCCCTAATCCAGCTTAATATAGCACCCCCAATACCATGAGACTATTTTTTTAATCAGTCTTTCATGTGGCACTGTATCAAAAGCTTTGCTAAAGTCAAGGTATACAACATCGCAATCCTTACCACTATCAACTGCCTCAACAATGCTAGAATAAAAAGATAACAAATTTGTTAAACATGAACGGCCATTTATAAAACCATGTTGCGACTCAATTATTAATTTATGTTTTTCAAGATGAAGACGAATTTTATTTGCTATTATAGATTCGAGTAACTTTCCCACAATAGACGTTAGGCTAATTGGTCGATAGTTAGACGCAAGTGATCTATCTCCTTTCTTAAAAACTGGTATCACATTAGCAACTTTCCAAAACTCTGGCACTCTGCCTGACTCTATTGATTTATTAAATATGGTTGACAGTGGGTCACAAAGCTCCTCTTTGCATTCTTTAAGCACCCTGGCAAACACTTCATCCGGCCCTGGGGATTTGTTTGGTTTGAGTTTTACTATTTGTTTAAGAACATCCTCCCTGGTAACTGCTAAACTCGTCAACCTGTCCTCGTCCCCACCCACATAGACTTGTTCGGCTGAAGGCATATTGTTAAGTTCCTCTTTAGTAAATACAGATACAAAATATTTATTAAAAATACTACTCATCTCTTCATCACTATCTGTTATTTGACCTGTCTCAGTTTTTAATGGACCTATCCTTTCCCTAGTCTTAGTACGTTATAACTGAAAAAACCCTTTGGATTTGTCTTTGCTTGCCCTGCTATGCGAACTTCATAGTTTCTTTTTGCTTTCCTTATCTCTTTTTTAACATTTCTAACCAGTTGTACGAATTCCTGTTCTAAAGTGACCTCCCCATTTTTAATCCTTTTGTACCAAGCTCTCTTTTTACCTATAAGGTTCTTCAAATTCTTTGTTATCCACTTTGGGTCATTAGTATTCGATCTATTCAATTTGTATGGTATACTACGTTCCTGTGCTTTGTTTAGAATATTCTTAAATAAGTTATATATTGAATCCACATCGAAATCCCCATTTAAGTCACCTAACGCTGGGTTCATGTCTCGCTCCAAGACCGGCCCACACCCCATACCCAAGACTTTCCAATCAATTTGACCCAAAAAATTTCTTAGGCTATTGTAACAAACTAGGCTGTTGTAAGAATTATTCCAGAAGGTTCCAGAAGTTCGAGTAGGGACCTGACCTCTCAACAACGCCCAGTCCCCTGGGAATTAGCAGGTCTGAGTCACAAATGGCGGGCATCTTTGTTCATAGCTGCGTATAATGAACCATCCTATAGTATTCAGTAATTTAGAGAAAATTAGCCTTTATTCATTTTGCATTAAAATTGTATTGTATAATAGTACTGGATACAATATCAAGAGTATTCTAATTATTGAGTTTAAGTCACCATCAGTGACGTCACGAATCAGATCTAACTTTTAAGGCGGAGTGACCGGCGGTCATAGGTCAGCAGGGGTGACAGGTCTACTATTTCTCAAAGTTTTAATAACCATTTTTGTGATCGGGAACAGCTCTGCCGTTAGAGGCTTGTGTAATTTATTTCAGTAAAATAATTCAACCAGTCTGGATCAATTAAGTACAACAGAGTTTAATTGTTATAACTTAAACCTTGCTAGTATCTTGGAAACTTTGACTAGGCGGAAGGTTACAATGTTCTTGTCTGGGGTAGACCAGACGAGGAAAAGATCAGTGTGAATACGGGAGCAGCTGGGAGAGGTCAAACATCTTACCTCTCCCCAAGACCAGCCCAACACCCAGAGCTGGTCGCCCAAGGTATAGTTGCTATGGTTATGTATAGAAATAGTCTCATTTGCCACTCAGGTCAAGTAGGGAGTGTTAAAGTGATAGGGAGTGAACACATTTAGATTTTTGTTTTAGTTTCTTTTAATAAATTAAGTTAATAATTTGCATTTTTATTGTTTCCATTTGGTTATGTGTATACTTGTCCTGGTCACGTGGTCCACACGAGGCAGAGTTGTATTGGGCGCCGATTCTAACATCGAATCGGAATTATCATTACCGTGTAATTTATTCCACACTCAAGGTCATCGTATATAGTGGGGATCAAGCCCCTAGGTTGATTAATTAGCGTGATCGATCCAGACCTCGATCATTGCTCTTCTTGAATTACTGGTCTGGTGGTGGCAGCGTAGAGGCGACTCTAGGGTTTTGCTCAGAGCTTAGGTCACGTCATACTGGGTGTAGAATCCTAAGTCGGTCAATCGTCTTAGGACCACGTGGCGTGGAGTTGGCTTTGGTAAAAGTTTTGGAGTCCCTTGGTAGAGAATAAAAAGTAAGAATACGGGTAGAGGGAGTAGAAGGAAGAGAAGAGAGAGAGAAACCCGAACCCGTGTTACAATGGTGGCAGCGGTGGGATCAACAATTTTGTTTGAAATTGTTGAAAGGCTCACGCGTCTAGCCGTTCGAACACGTGCGCGGATGCTAAGGAGACAGCTGCGGGCCAGGATTAGCAGTGCGCCCCACAACAGTGCGTTTGAGTGGGGATTGGCGAATCTTGGGTCATGCGGGCTGATATGATTAAGGTTTAGTTAGTAAGATTAGGCTGTTAAAATAGATTTATTGAAAAGGAGACCGCTCCGAGTTGGTTGGACTGGGTACCATACTCGACCCATTGCAATTAATTCAGAGGTGTTGGGAGCCGCCATACTCTCAACAGCAGTTCCTTGAGGGCTGTCGGGGGCGGATATATCTGTGGGACGCCAGTAGATAGTCCGAGGGCGTTATTAGACGACCCAAAACGCTAGGAAAAACGGAACTCCGTGAAGGGCGTTGCGGCCTCCGAGGGACGGACTAGTAAACTACCTAGCAGCGATTCAACAACTAAGTGATCGCACACTTAGTGGAGGTTGAGTCGTCCCTAGTCATAATTGTTGCTGAAAGCTGCGTGTCGCTCTGTTGGAACCTAGATGGTGTGGCCTCTAGGCTAGGTGTGGTACGGCGAGCCGGTAGGAACAATTATAAGATTAAGTCGAGTGCATTTTTGAATTAAGTATACTTCAATTTATAAAGTAATTTCCGTTTATTTGCGTTGTTCTAAATTAATTTTTTTCCCCTAAATTCAATCCCCGGTTAAAATTTTTCCCAAGTGTTTAGCGGTTTCTTGCATATTAGGCTAAGTGCGTACGTTAAGTTTTGTTATTCCCTGTTGTATTAGTCTAAGTCAGAGGCGTTGTTGCTAGAGTGTAGTTAATCCTCTGGACTTAGGGCTATGTGTCGGTCACTATAGTAAGTGAAGGAGTTTAAGGGATAGTAAGTTGCGTGTAAATGTTATTTGTCCGTGGAATATTTCTAAGTATTTTGGGATAAGTTTTCGGCTAAGTCAATGTCGGAAAGTCGTTAACTGTAATTAATTTGTATTCGTGGGTCACGTGTATGTTCTGGGCGTCATTAGGATTCTCCAGTCGATGCGAGTGATATTTTCTAGTTGTTACCAGTAAGACGGTAGAATTGTGTTTGTAGACTTAGAATTCTGTTTTCAGTAGAAACGTAGGTGGAAAATTTTCAAAGTCCAGCTTGGGCTAGAATCTGACTTTTTGGCGAAAATTCTAATTTTCAGGTTTCGTGTATATCCTAGGGTCAGTATTACTCTCTAGTGCGCGCAAGGGACGTAATTCTGTTCGTAAAGCATTAAACAGTGATAATTACATTTTTGCCGAATTTAGTTATTTTTCGAGAAAATCGTGTCGTAATTTTGTCAGAGTCCATTTGAGGTGAAAATCTCGGATTTTGACGAAAATTCGAATTAGTGAGTGTTGAAACCGCCCGAAGTGTCAGTATTGTTCTGTATACAACGTCAGTAGTAAATAATAACGTATTTATATCTGGAAACGAGAAACCCAAATTTTTGGTGAATTAAAGGAGTTTTGTGATATTTGGGGTGACAGAATTTTTTTTCCCTCGGAGTCAGAAAAATTGGCAGAGTCCAGCAATTGAGTAAAGACGCAGTTTTTGATAAAAATTCAATTTTTGATAAGCATATATAGGTCCTGGGTGTCTATATTAATCGCTAGAGCGGTTTATTAACGTAAAACTAGTTATTTTCCTTCAGAACAAAAATTTTGATTTTTCAGCGTTTAAGCGAAAAAGCGCGGGACTTAGTTTTTTTCAGCGCAGCTGGTCCCGCTCCATCAGTCATCAGGGGCCACGCTGCTCACTTCAAGCGCGTTTAGTATTCAAGTACAGTAAATATTCTTTATTAATCCATCACGAGTGCTGCGCGTTAGTTGCGTTATCAATTAATTTGTTTTATATAAATTAGATTCTTTAATTTTTTTTAACGTAAAGGACTTAGGTTTCAGCAATAGAACTGCGGGATATTTCACGGTCAGACACGAGTGCGGGGCAGACACTCATTCATTGGATTCACTTCAACGATTCTCTCGATAAATCGGTGTATTTCCTATTTTGGGGATTTAGTAGTTGTTTCTTGGAAAAGAGTTGCAATTTTTTTTATTATTATTTGTGTAAGATCACGGTTGTAGTGAGTCCGGGTCGAGAGTGCACTAAAGGGTAGTTTAGAAGAGACGTGGCACACCAGGAATCACAGAAAATGTTTAACCCAGATAATGACCAGTCAGTGGGGACCAGTGGGAGTGGAAGTGGAAGTGTAGAGGACAGCACCTCTTCCGACACCACTGGGGACCACCTAGGTACACCTCATCCGTCACTACAACAACCCCAACCCCATCCTCAATTCCCATACCAACCCCATCCTCAATTCCCATACCAACCCCATCCTCAGTTCCCATACCAACCCTTCCCCCAACCCCAGGCCACTCCATACCCATTCCAACCCCAGGCCACCCCATACCCATACCCATTCCAACCCCAGGCCACCCCATACCCATACCCATTCCAACCCCAGGCCACCCCATACCCATACCCATACCCATTCCAGCCCCAGGCCACCCCATACCCACCCCAACCTCAATCCACACCCCAGCCTGAGGCCACCCACACCATACCTCAACCCCAACCCCAGGCCGCCACAGCCTTAGACAGGCAGATGCGCACGGAGACGCCGGGCACTCAGTTGTCGCCATACGTAGAGGCGTTAAGTAAAGGCGAGGGAGCCAAGCCGAGGAACTGTGGCGCGGGTTCATCAGGCGGGAAGCAGCCCTCAGCTGCAAGTTCGAGCCACCCTGCGCGGGGTACCAACAGAGATCCGCGGAGGTGTTACTCCTGCTGGAAGCGCGGGCATATACAGAGGGATTGCGAAGTCACTCCTACGAAAGCATGAAAGCAGTCTCCTAGTGATGGTAGGCCTACTTTTGAGGTGAAAGTGGAAGGTGTGAGATTGACAGCTTTTGTTGATACAGGAAGCCAGGCAACAGTAATTAAAAAGTCAGCCTTCAGCAATTTTAAGAATGCACGTCTTAAACGTTGCGCAAAGACATTAACAGCAGTCAATGGGGAAAAGATTGAGATCGTAGGTCAAGGTTCAGTTAATTTTGAGATTGATGGGGAATTGCAGCCTCACACATGTACGATCGTAGAGAACCTTGATTTTCCTGGTCACATCTGTTATGATCTCAGCCTACAGGAGAAACGAGTCTCCCTCCTTGAGAGTTATTCAGCAAGCCTGACCTAACTAGAAGGTCTAGCAAAATTTGAGGTGATAACACATATGTAAAATAGTTGGTTGGATATGTGTAACAGTTTGAGATTATGGGCAATGCAGAAGAAAATAGATAAATGACTGGCTAGGAGATGTGGACATTTTGCTGGAGGCTTGAGGCTCGCTTCTGGAGGACCTTGACCTCACTTGAGTGCCAGACATCGCAGGGGGAAGCCGCGCTTCGTTGAGCTCCCGTCAGAAGGGAACCCCTAGTGATATATCTCTAAGAGAAGAGAAGTGTGCAGACGTGCCAGCTGTGGAATCGAGCTGGGGACGTGTGGTCTCAAGTCGTGGACGATAATTAGTGAATATTAAGCCGCCCGGAGGCATTATTGTGGGCTGTGTGGAGCGCCCTGACCAGGCGCCGTCAGAGGAAAAGCGCCCTCGACCAGTTAATCTGTGGTAAGCACGATATACGCCAGTTCATAGTGATTGCATTGTAGTTGGTCGTGTGCCCAGCGACAGTAGCGATGTTTATTTATAAGTTAGACATGTTTTAATAAGGCAGAAAGCCTGAAATAGGAGAGTGAAGAGGGAGGAGCACGGAGCGACGTCCGTCCTCTCTGAGCGCTGGCGGACGACTGAGGGAGCCGGCTCCGGATGGAGGAAGACCCTCCCAGCGAGTGAGGACGCCGCCGCCAGGCGAGGTGGAGTATGGACCCGCCCAAAACGGGGGAGTCCACTCTCACTGTATGTAGAGAACAGATAGAGGTTTGAGGCAAGCATATTGTGTGGTTATTTTTGTTTATGTGTTAATGGGGAACATTTTATTGGAGTGTCGATGGGTTGCAGGTTTGTCTTTTGGGGAAGAAGTTGCTGAGAACTTCGAAGCCAGCAGATGAAGTAGCTGATGAGACTCCAAGGTAGTGGAGCAGAGGACCTCGAGCTGTGAGGAGAAGCAGCAGTGAAGAGGAGTGTCACGTGCTTCTGTAGAGGTGGTGTAGCAGCCAAGAGAGCTGTGGAAGAACCTAACAGAAGGGTGAAGCACCGTAGTTGCACAAGGAAACTTCATGATAGCAGCCTGGAGGAGCTGCAGAGGATCCTGGTAGTGAAGCCCGGAAGAACCTAAAGAAATAGGGTAGTGAACTTCCAGAGGTGGAAGGGGAAGTTCTGGTGGATTACTAGTAGGGAGTTGATAGTGTTTGGTTGTCATTAGCGTGCAAGACGCAGTGAGAGGTGAGTGACTGTTGTCATTCTTATGTCAAGGAATTTTTTATACTGAAGTATCAATGAACATTTATACTGGTATATGTTATTGCATTCAAATGCTGATTTTCTATATATATATGTTATCTTGCTGATGGTGTAACAGTGTGTAGGCTTGACCAACTTGAGGAAGTTAATAGTATCAGGTGGTGAACCAGGAGGTAGGATACCACTTGATAAGCTGATAATAGAGTTCTGATGGTATTGGAGTGCAACCTGATTGTGATATTATAGAGTATAGGATTCATTATTATTATATGTGTGTATGTATCGTGTATGTGCTTTGTCCAGTAAATGTGTCACAATTTGCTGGTGTTTGCCCTTGTCCTAGTGAGGCTTCCCAGGAGGTAGTAAAGAAGGAGAGAGAAAGAACCATGAACCACTGCTGTGGACAGGGTAGGAGGTAATACTGGTAAGTCATAGGGGGATTGAGGAGATCATATCTCATAAGGAGAGAGTGGGGAGTCACAGCGGCTCGAGTGGGTGTGTGCACGTGACAACGAGGCTAAGTGTTGGAGCCGCATCCCCTAAACGTGTGACGTTGAGCCCCTCTCCAAGAGCCAGAAGCGCCAAGGGTGATCTCCTAGTATAAGCACTCTGCCGAGTTGTGGGTTGGGTTGTCCATAGAGAAGGATCAACGACGACAACACCAACCAACCCACAGTCTATAATAAATTGGGGGCCTGTGTCCGGGAGAGTGAACTGACACACCCACACCCTGTCCAAGAGTGGATTTGTACACCCTTGCTGAAATAAACTGTGTGACCGCAGGTGTATATTCTCTCTCTTGGGAAGCCTCACAGGACAAAGATGGATAAGGTGCAAACGTTTGTGGAGTCAGGCAAGCCCGAGGACTTGGAAGGTTGCACGAGGGATCAATTGAAACAAATAGCAGAAAAATGTGGCATCAGGTTGAAAGCATCTAAAGTAGCTGGGATGAAGGATGAGATCCTGAGGCAGTTAAGAGCCAAAAGTGAAGCGGCAGAGCAAGGAGCCCAAAGAGGAGCTGAAAGTGGAAAGGAGGATGATGGGCAGGATGAAGTGAGATCCCAGGGATCGAGTAGGAGCAGCAAGAGTAGCCGCAGTAGCAGGAGTAGCCGGAATAGGAGCTTGGAGAGATTCCAGTTAGAGCTCCAGATGCAGCGTGAGGACAAGGAGAGACAGTTCCAGCTGGAAAAGATGAAATTAGAACTGCAGATGAAAAATGAAGCCGAGAAGGAAAAAGAGAAAACCAGACTGGAAGTAGAAAAAGAGAAAACCAAACTGGAAGTAGAAAAAGAGAAAACCAGAGTAAGGGAACTGGAGTTGGAACAAGAGAAAGAAAAAGAGAAAGCAAGACTAGAGGTCGAAAAAGAAAAAGAGAGAACAAAACAAATGCAGATAGAAGCGAACAGAACCTTGGCTGAGCAAAGGATTGAACATGGGTTGCCAGAGAGCACCACCCAGGTATCACACCCACCAGATGTTAGGGTTAGGGAGAAGGACATTCCCTTGTTTGTTCCCGAAGAGGCAGAGAGCTTTTTCGAGCATTTTGAGAAAGTAGCCAGTATCAAGGAGTGGCCACAGGAGGAATGGGCCCAGCTGGTCCAGTTAAGATTGACCGGTGCAGCCAGGGAGGCATACACCCAATTGTCACTGGAAGAGTGCCAGGATTATGCCACGGTAAAGAGCAGCATTTTGCGCTCGTTTCAGTTAACCCCAGAAGCTTATAGGAAGCGCTTCAGAGAGATGGTGAAAGTTGGAGCATGTACGTTTGCTGAGACAGCAAGAGATCTGGAAAGACGATTCCAGAAGTGGATTGAGGCTGCTGGAGTTGGATCTTACGCTGACCTAAAGCAACTGATGGTCATGGAGAAGTTCTTGGAGATGATGCATCCCGAAACAAAGTTCAAGATCCAAGAAGCAGGGATAAAGGAGGTGAAAGATGCCGCAGATAGGGCGGATATGATTACTGAAGCGTACAAGAGCTTAAGAGAGAACAGAGTGCAGAATGAGGTGAGACGCAGCAATGGCAGACCCAATGGAGTCTGGGGAGGAAGAAATTATGAAAGACCCAGAGGAACCTGGGGTGAGAAAAATTTTGATAAATGGGCAGATAAAAGTAAGTACCCTAAAACTCAGAAGAGTAGGTCGCGCACTTCATCTGAAAGTGAGGATGGAGGAGCAAAACGAGAAACTAATCGTTATCCAGGAAATCAAGAGTCCAGTAAAGCTCCACAGAGTACGAGTAGTACGTCTGGCCCGAGGAAGTCCAATACGAGTGGGCAGAGTCAGAGCTACTCTGGTACATATAGAAGAGACTTTTCCCAGATGAGATGTTACAATTGTAACGGATTGGGTCACGTGATGCGAGATTGTCGGCAGGGCAAGAGAGTTGTGACCCTGGCCATGTGTGACCCCCGAGGTAAATATACTAATGTGTTCCGAGACAAACCACAGAAAGTGAACTTAGTGAACGAGAGGTATAGACCGTTCATGAGCAAAGGTTGGATCAGTGTAGGAGGCCAACCTGAGGTGGAAGTTGGTATCTTAAGAGATACCGGAGCTAATCAGAGCTTGTTTGCGAGAAGCCTGATTGGGAATGATCGACGGTTAGCTGGCAGTGGGAAGATGAAAGTATATGGGTTATTGTCTGAGAGTGACATGCCCGTATGCACTGTCCAGCTAAGGTCGGAATATGTGTCGGCAGAGGTGATGTTGGGAGTGTGCCCCGACATACCTGTTCCAGGAGTCCAAGTGATCCTGGGGAATGACTTGTGCGGGACAAAGGTGTTGCCGAGAGTCGTAGCGGAGACGGTGCCAGAGGAGTGCCCAGAAGGCCACGGCACGGGTGGGACACCTGAGAGTGTGAACCTGACTGACATCCGAGGAGATGAGTCAGGAGACCGCCAAGCCATTGAGTACCCTGTCTCGGTAGTGACGAAGACAGAGGTGGCCGACAAGGAAGACGCTGGAGAAGATGATACAGTGTCGATTCAGCCGGTAGAAGATATCGACGTAGATATAGCACGGCTATTTGATGAAGGTCCAGCCCAGGAAAATGAAGTCTCGGTGAGGTCAAAAGTGAAGATGGCCCAGCCGAAGAAGAATACTGTGAAGGGAGTTGACCTGAAGAGAGCCCAGACTGCTGAAATTGAGAGTCGGAAGGCGAATGCAACTGTGCTGAGTAGGAATGAGGAAGGATGTGGACAGACTGAAGACGGGAATAGAGCGTCAAGTGGTCCACGAGCACAGAGGCATATGGATAGTGGAGTTAAGTTGTTTGAGATGTCAGGAGTCGCCATGTTTCACAGAAAACGTGGAGGAGAGATAGTGAAGAAGAGTAATAGCCGGGAAAATGAAAGGAGAAGAGACAGTATGTGTGGAGAGATGCTTACGAGCACTTTGGGAGAGGCAAAGCGACATGTATGGTCGAGTGCTGTTGGATGTAGTGCAGTGCTCGAAGAAACTTTTAGGGAACGAAGAAGAGTCGAAGGAGAAGAAATGGAGTGGTATAGAAGTGAAAAGTGTAGGAAGAGGATGATGATGCAAGCATGGAGGGATAGAAGAAAGCCGAGGACTCGATGGAAGTCAGACAGGATGAGATCTTGGATAAATGCGGAGACGCAAGGGAGGATCGTCGGTGAAGACGAGGAAGTGAAGTATGATGACAGGAGGCGGAAGTATAACGGCAGTAGATGGAAGTGTGAAGACGACAGAGGAGGTGCAGACAGTAGATGTCTGACTCTGGACGGGAAGAGAAGAAGACGAGGAAACGGAGGGTGGAGACAGTAAGTAGAGTGGACCAATGGATTGCAGGCGTCCAAGGAGGACAGCCTAGCCAAGAGGTGCCAGAGAGGTCAAATCGTTTGTGAGAAGACCATGTTTCTGGAGAGTTGTGAGCCGGATGTTGCAAGGTGCAACGAATTATTTGTAGACTCCTAAGAGAGTATATGGGGTGAAGAACGAGACAGCGTGGTGGCGGATGTATTATCCCGAGCTTTGCCACTGGAATAACTCTCAAAAATAAGGGGAGGGGAGTGTTATGATCTCAGCCTACAGGAGAAACGAGTCTCCCTCCTTGAGAGTTATTCAGCAAGCCTGACCTAACTAGAAGGTCTAGCAAAATTTGAGGTGATAACACATATGTAAAATAGTTGGTTGGATATGTGTAACAGTTTGAGATTATGGGCAATGCAGAAGAAAATAGATAAATGACTGGCTAGGAGATGTGGACATTTTGCTGGAGGCTTGAGGCTCGCTTCTGGAGGACCTTGACCTCACTTGAGTGCCAGACATCGCAGGGGGAAGCCGCGCTTCGTTGAGCTCCCGTCAGAAGGGAACCCCTAGTGATATATCTCTAAGAGAAGAGAAGTGTGCAGACGTGCCAGCTGTGGAATCGAGCTGGGGACGTGTGGTCTCAAGTCGTGGACGATAATTAGTGAATATTAAGCCGCCCGGAGGCATTATTGTGGGCTGTGTGGAGCGCCCTGACCAGGCGCCGTCAGAGGAAAAGCGCCCTCGACCAGTTAATCTGTGGTAAGCACGATATACGCCAGTTCATAGTGATTGCATTGTAGTTGGTCGTGTGCCCAGCGACAGTAGCGATGTTTATTTATAAGTTAGACATGTTTTAATAAGGCAGAAAGCCTGAAATAGGAGAGTGAAGAGGGAGGAGCACGGAGCGACGTCCGTCCTCTCTGAGCGCTGGCGGACGACTGAGGGAGCCGGCTCCGGATGGAGGAAGACCCTCCCAGCGAGTGAGGACGCCGCCGCCAGGCGAGGTGGAGTATGGACCCGCCCAAAACGGGGGAGTCCACTCTCACTGTATGTAGAGAACAGATAGAGGTTTGAGGCAAGCATATTGTGTGGTTATTTTTGTTTATGTGTTAATGGGGAACATTTTATTGGAGTGTCGATGGGTTGCAGGTTTGTCTTTTGGGGAAGAAGTTGCTGAGAACTTCGAAGCCAGCAGATGAAGTAGCTGATGAGACTCCAAGGTAGTGGAGCAGAGGACCTCGAGCTGTGAGGAGAAGCAGCAGTGAAGAGGAGTGTCACGTGCTTCTGTAGAGGTGGTGTAGCAGCCAAGAGAGCTGTGGAAGAACCTAACAGAAGGGTGAAGCACCGTAGTTGCACAAGGAAACTTCATGATAGCAGCCTGGAGGAGCTGCAGAGGATCCTGGTAGTGAAGCCCGGAAGAACCTAAAGAAATAGGGTAGTGAACTTCCAGAGGTGGAAGGGGAAGTTCTGGTGGATTACTAGTAGGGAGTTGATAGTGTTTGGTTGTCATTAGCGTGCAAGACGCAGTGAGAGGTGAGTGACTGTTGTCATTCTTATGTCAAGGAATTTTTTATACTGAAGTATCAATGAACATTTATACTGGTATATGTTATTGCATTCAAATGCTGATTTTCTATATATATATGTTATCTTGCTGATGGTGTAACAGTGTGTAGGCTTGACCAACTTGAGGAAGTTAATAGTATCAGGTGGTGAACCAGGAGGTAGGATACCACTTGATAAGCTGATAATAGAGTTCTGATGGTATTGGAGTGCAACCTGATTGTGATATTATAGAGTATAGGATTCATTATTATTATATGTGTGTATGTATCGTGTATGTGCTTTGTCCAGTAAATGTGTCACAATTTGCTGGTGTTTGCCCTTGTCCTAGTGAGGCTTCCCAGGAGGTAGTAAAGAAGGAGAGAGAAAGAACCATGAACCACTGCTGTGGACAGGGTAGGAGGTAATACTGGTAAGTCATAGGGGGATTGAGGAGATCATATCTCATAAGGAGAGAGTGGGGAGTCACAGCGGCTCGAGTGGGTGTGTGCACGTGACAACGAGGCTAAGTGTTGGAGCCGCATCCCCTAAACGTGTGACGTTGAGCCCCTCTCCAAGAGCCAGAAGCGCCAAGGGTGATCTCCTAGTATAAGCACTCTGCCGAGTTGTGGGTTGGGTTGTCCATAGAGAAGGATCGACGACGACAACACCAACCAACCCACAGTCTATAATACATCTTAATGGGAACTGATTTTCTGTCGCGATTTAATTATTCCTTGTCTGCTCAAAAAGGGGCTAGGAACTGCAGGTTGCAGTTGGGACAGACTTCCTACCCAGTGGAGATGATCGACCATCCCCCAGTTGTAGCTTCAATTAAGAGGAAGCTGAAATATAATGCGCACTATCCAAAATTGATTTTTAAGTCTCTTCCAGACACAGTTAAGAGGTCATGCGCATTGCATGCATTGACCAAACAGAGTTGCCCACCACATTCTGTTAAATTTATTAAAGTAGCCGTGGGACGTCACATACAACCAGGTACCACCCTTCAGGTGGCTGGGAGATGTGATAGTTTATTAATTCCTCATCACTTAGTTGTAGTGCTCGATAAAGGTGCACTCATTCCAGTTGTCAATCTTTCACATAAGACTTTTCGCTTCAGGGCAGGTGATAGGGTATCTCAGGGAACCATGGTGGAGGACACAGAAATCTTTCACCATGAGTCAGCTGAGACGCCAGCCGTCACTGCACAATGTAGTGCACTAAATATGTTGAACACTAAAACACCATCCAAAGTACAATACGAAACGAGAAATGTTGCACAGAATGTAGAGGAAGTGGAAAAATTAATTTCAGCACTTGATTTGCAACATGTTGCACAGGCGGATAGGAAGGCACTGAGAGGAGTTTTACGAAAATTCCCGAAATTGTTTGCGACAGAGGATGACCAGATTGGTCTCCTTGATAAGATCGAGCACACCATTCCAACTGGTGACCATTTGCCTGTGTACACAAGACAGTGGAGGTTGCCGGAACAGGCAAAGAACATTATCAGGGAGGAGTGCCAGAAAATGTTGAGACAGGGCGTGATAGAGCCTAGTACGTCACCGTGGCTCTCTCCTGTTGTGCTAGTTCGGAAACCGGACGGTAGTTATCGTTTCTGTGTTGACTACCGGAAGGTGAACGAACTAACTAAGGGTGATGTGTATCCGTTGCCCCGAATACAGGAGATAATAGATCAATTTGGTGCTGCTAAGTATTTCTCAACTCTTGACGCAAAATCGGCGTATTGGGCGATTCCGGTGGCAGAACAAGATAGGGAAAAAACAGCATTCTCGGATGGTAGGCACACTTATCAATTCCGTAGGATGCCGTTTGGTTTGAAGACAGCGCCTTCGTCGTTTCAGAGGGCCATCAACTTTATCCTTAGTCCGGTACTGGGTAGGCATTCTTTAGCGTACATAAGAACATAAGAACAAAGGTAACTGCAGAAGGCCTATTGGCCCATACGAGGCAGCTCCTATTCTATAACCACCCAATCCCACTCATATACTTGTCCAACCCGTGCTTGAAACAATCGAGGGACCCCACCTCCACAATGTTACGCGGCAATTGGTTCCACAAATCAACAACCCTGTTACTGAACCAGTATTTACCCAAGTCTTTCCTAAATCTAAACTTATCCAATTTATATCCATTGTTTCGTGTTCTGTCCTGTGTTGACACTTTTAATACCCTATTAACTGGTATGATGTTGTGATATATTCCAGGACGTTTGAGGAACACCTACAGGACTTGACTGAGACTTTGAAGTTGTTAGATCAGGCAGGTTTCAGGCTGAATGTTCAGAAGTGCACCCTGGCGGCTCAGAAATTCAAATTTCTGGGGTTCCAGGTGTGCCCGGACGGTATCCGACCTGACCCAGATTCTTGCCGCGCCATTGCTGACATGCCTACTCCAAGGACAGCAAAGGACGTGCGTAGGTTTTTGGGGGCGGCCGGATATTTTCGTCGTCACATTGAAGGTTTCGCGGGCATTTCAGCACCCCTGACTGATCTGACAAAGAAAAATGCGAAGTTTGTGTGGAAATCTGAACATGACGAGGCCTATCGCAAACTGAAAGACCAACTAATCACGACACCGGTATTGGCTATTCCTGATTTTGAGAAAGAGTGGGAAGTGCACACTGACGCCAGCGGTATAGCTATTGGCGGGTGCTTAATTCAGCGAGACGCAGATAATTTACCCCATCCAGTAGCCTATTTCAGTAGGAAGGTCAAAGGACCTGAAGTTCGTTATTCAGCTACGGATCGGGAGGCACTGGCAGTAGTAGAATCAGTTAGGTATTTCGAACCTTACCTATTTCAGCGGCATTTTGTAATCTACACAGACCATCGAGCGTTAACACACATATTTAAGAAACGAACAAAATGCCCACGAATGTCACGCTGGTCTCACGAACTTTCGGCCCACTCGTTCCAGATCTTGTACAAGCCTGGTCCAGCACATGTTGTGCCAGATACGCTAAGTAGAAATATAGCGGCAATGCAGATTAATGAAAATATTGAAACCATTCCATCAGATAAAATGAGAGAATACCAGATGAGCGAGCCTAGATGGAAAGAAATTATTGAGTATTTAGAGGGAGGAAAATACCCGAAAAAGAAAAAGAATTTACCTATTCATGATTTTGAAATGAAACAGGGCGTCCTGTATTATGTTAATAGCCAGAATGATAGGGCAGTATTTCAGCTAGTTATTCCGGACGCGTTGCGGTCATCAGCGTTAAAGCTTGCGCATGCTTCAAAAATTGCAGGGCATCCGGGGATCTTTAAAACGCACTTAAAAGCAAAGTCTCTATTTTATTTTCCAGGATTACTTTCTGAGGTAATCAATTTCGTGAAGTCGTGCCCTCGTTGCCAGAGGAGGAAAGGCACCCTTAAGGTACAAGCCCCACTTCAGGAATTTCCTGAAATTCGTGAACCGTTAGATCGTGTGGGGGCCGATCTGATTGATTTACACCACAGTCATTCAGGTAACAGATATGTGTTGGTGCTAGTTGACCATCTGTCTAGATACACTACACTAGTTGCATTACCTCAGAAGGATTCTCGTACGGTTGCAGATGCGTTCTTGCGTAGGTTCGTTACTGTATTCGGACCTCCTAAAGTTTTAGTCTCTGACCGGGGTCAAGAATTCAATGGGAATATATTTAGAGAAGTTTGTAAGATTTTAGAGACAACTTCGGCTTTTACAACAGCCTACCACCCACAAGCAAACGGAATGACGGAACGGACTAATCGTTCAGTCAAGGATATGCTTGCAATCCTTGCTGAACATGATGCAAACACCTGGGATGAACACCTACCCTATGTTCAGTTCGCCTTGAATACTGCCATCCACCAATCAATTAACACCCAACCACTTCATTTGTTTACTGGTAATTCATGCAATTTCCCGTTAGGTCTGCTTAACAGACATAATGTTGCATACGGGGAGGACTATCCTTCAGAGGTCCTGGGTAAAATGAGAAATGCATGGAATATTGCAGCTGAAGCGTCCAAGAAGGCACGGACTCGGTATGCTCATTTTTATGACAAGAAAGTGCGCCCTCTTGAGTTGACGGAAGGAAGCCTCGTATTGAGAGTGAATGAGGCTGCGCCCGCCAATCAGAGCAGGAAACTAGCTCCGAGGTGGCGAGGACCATATAGAGTAATTAAAAGGGCGGGGCCGGTTAATCTTGTTATAAAAGGAGTGTTCGAGGACCAGGTGGAAAGGACAATTCACGTGAATAAATTGAAACATTATCATGCTAGAGAGGAATTAGAACTGCCTTCAGCGGGCCTAGTTCCTGACTCAGCAGTGCTGACTCATGGCTTCACCGACGAGTCAGAAGATGAGGATGACCCTCTGTCATCGCTCATCAGTAGTCAGGTGCAGTCTCGCCACCCTATGGTGACGAGATCTCGCGCTATACAGTAAAGTAACTTCCTTGGTTAGTATAATTTAGTATTCATTAGATTTTCCTGTAAAGGCAATGAGATGTACTATGTCTATACTTGACTCAGGTAGCAACTTTTACCGTGCTCTGGGGTTCCACCTCCACCAAACCCAGAGTATATCTATGCTTCCGCTGTGTTGTGTCTGTCTGTTCCCAGGTCTGATTGGTACACCGACCCAGTTGTTCCAGCCACACGTGAACCCTTGTCTGTAAAGACCGAGGGGGGAGGCACGTTACACAAAGCCCTCCCCCACCAGACCCAGTAACCCATACATCAGTTACTTTGGGGATGAGTGACTGTCCAAGAGTCACCCGGCCGACGCCTCACGTCACTAACGAGGTTGTCAGGGCCAGCGAGCTGTCCACATTATAGCAGTCACCGGAGGTGCCATACAACGCCGGGGTAGCTGTCTCGAGATCACCACTACCCACCTGCTGCGTCATCAAGACTGCAGCCATTCCAGCAGTGTTGGAGGAGAGGTCAAGAAATGGAAAGCACGTAGCAGTACTCAAGAATTTCGCCGGAAGATTAATGATTACGTCATCTGAAGTAACAAGAAAGCGGAAGTAAGGCGGTCACAGGTGGAAGGCACGGTTTCCCTACAGAGTACCGGGACTCGCCAATAGAAGGTCGCAAAATTGTCTCCTTTGGCCTAAAGTCGGCGGTACGAGGGTATACACAGTTGGTGTTTACGGCCTAGTAACCTGGTGACATCAAGAAACGCCTGAGATGACGTGAGCAATGATGGAAGACGAGATTCACCTGTTCTGCAAACAAGCAACCCGCCTCTACGACCTTCCGACACCACTCCTGCTAAGAGACACCGTTGGTACATCCAGTCCTGCTCTGCTGTGGTCATCTGCGCCGTCAAGTTTAACATAAAGACTACCGTGTGAACTGTGATTGATACGAAGGCGTGTGGACTGTCGAGAGCAAGATTAATGGCCGAAGTAACAGTATTCTACAGCTGTCACTTGGCACTCCGCTCTACTACACTCTGTCGTCATTCAGGAGTACCGGATGGGAGTACAAGAGGACCAGGTATTGATGTCTACACATGGGGAGAAGCAAGATCGACACCGTCATCGTCAGCGACTACATTCAGCATACAGCAGCATCGATTTTTTTTAGATTACTCAATATGAACAATTGATACAAACAACAAAGTTGGCTCTGAACATCTGTGTAAAGAACATCTGGACACTTTTGTTTAAATGTTGAAAAACAGAGTTAGAATCAATTCTTTATAAATGTTGAAAAACAGATTTAAAATAATTCTGGTATAATATATGAAAATTTAACTATAAATTGGTCAGTAATCAAAATCGAAGCCCCTGTGTAATTGTCTCAGCCCAGAACAAACGGTTATGGAAAATTATGTTGTGCTATTTTTTTTTCAGAATGTTTGAACACAGGAGAGGCGGACCAATATAAACATTGACACTTCTAGTGAGTGAGAACACTTGGCTGTACAGTCAGCTGAAACCTGTGATATAGTATAGGAATTTTTATTTTTAGATACATGTAATAAACGTTAGGTGTGTTCCTTGATGGGGAGTGGTTAGTACACGGATGTGTACCTGATAGTTCCGTAGTACGCTCCCGGATGACTGAAAGTTCAGTCTGATGATATAACTTTAATGTTTGGTTGAGCACGGTGTGGCCGGCTCTAGAGGACACATGGACTTGGCTAGTGAAGAGCCAAGAGAGTTTAGTAGCTAGTCTTTGATGGAAGAGTAGGGACATGTTATTTAGCTATGTCAGTAAGGATAGGATGGATGTTTCCTGATATTGGAGGATTGCTGTCAGTTGACAGCTGAGAAATTTATGAAATATGAACATGTTTATTATGATGTTGGACTATTATTTGTCAAATTTTATTAGTTAGGTTAGCTTTTGTTTGTGGCATGAGTTGAATTGTGGGTTTGGATACTAAACCTCGTGAATTTTAACAAATTAACAAGGTTTACTAAGTGCTTGTGCGGGGGGGGGTTGTAACAAACTAGGCTGTTGTAAGAATTATTCCAGAAGGTTCCAGAAGTTCGAGTAGGGACCTGACCTCTCAACAACGCCCAGTCCCCTGGGAATTAGCAGGTCTGAGTCACAAATGGCGGGCATCTTTGTTCATAGCTGCGTATAATGAACCATCCTATAGTATTCAGTAATTTAGAGAAAATTAGCCTTTATTCATTTTGCATTAAAATTGTATTGTATAATAGTACTGGATACAATATCAAGAGTATTCTAATTATTGAGTTTAAGTCACCATCAGTGACGTCACGAATCAGATCTAACTTTTAAGGCGGAGTGACCGGCGGTCATAGGTCAGCAGGGGTGACAGGTCTACTATTTCTCAAAGTTTTAATAACCATTTTTGTGATCGGGAACAGCTCTGCCGTTAGAGGCTTGTGTAATTTATTTCAGTAAAATAATTCAACCAGTCTGGATCAATTAAGTACAACAGAGTTTAATTGTTATAACTTAAACCTTGCTAGTAACTTGGAAACTTTGACTAGGCGGAAGGTTACAATGTTCTTGTCTGGGGTAGACCAGACGAGGAAAAGATCAGTGTGAATACGGGAGCAGCTGGGAGAGGTCAAACATCTTACCTCTCCCCAAGACCAGCCCAACACCCAGAGCTGGTCGCCCAAGGTATAGTTGCTATGGTTATGTATAGAAATAGTCTCATTTGCCACTCAGGTCAAGTAGGGAGTGTTAAAGTGATAGGGAGTGAACACATTTAGATTTTTGTTTTAGTTTCTTTTAATAAATTAAGTTAATAATTTGCATTTTTATTGTTTCCATTTGGTTATGTGTATACTTGTCCTGGTGACGTGGTCCACACGAGGCAGAGTTGTATTGGGCGCCGATTCTAACATCGAATCGGAATTATCATTACCGTGTAATTTATTCCACACTCAAGGTCATCGTATATAGTGGGGATCAAGCCCCTAGGTTGATTAATTAGCGTGATCGATCCAGACCTCGATCATTGCTCTTCTTGAATTACTGGTCTGGTGGTGGCAGCGTAGAGGCGACTCTAGGGTTTTGCTCAGAGCTTAGGTCACGTCATACTGGGTGTAGAATCCTAAGTCGGTCAATCGTCTTAGGACCACGTGGCGTGGAGTTGGCTTTGGTAAAAGTTTTGGAGTCCCTTGGTAGAGAATAAAAAGTAAGAATACGGGTAGAGGGAGTAGAAGGAAGAGAAGAGAGAGAGAAACCCAAACCCGTGTTACACTATTAAAATCAGCTTTTCGAAAATCTGGCACTTTAACAGAATTTTCTCCTACTGGTCTATTCCATTCTATGCTAAATCTGATTTCTTTGTGATCACTGCTCCCTAGCTCACTCCCTATTTCGATGTCATTAATTTGCGTTTCCCTGTTAGTTAACACTAAATCTAAAATATTATTTTCCCGTGTTGGTTCCTTAATGTGTTGCGTAAGAAAGCAATCGTCAATTAATTCTAGAAAATCTTCTGCTTCACTATTCCCTGTTTTGTTCAACCAGTTTATTCCGCTAAAATTAAAGTCACCCATGACATAAATACTGTTAGATCTAGATGCTCTAGATATTTCATCCCATAGATGCTTTGCTTCCATTCTGTCTAAATTTGGTGGCCTATATATTACTCCTATTATAATATTATTAGCTTTTTCGTTTAATTCAATCCAAATAGTTTCTGTGTGTGGCTCTGTTTTGATTCCCTCTTTGAGACTACATTTCAAATTGTCCCTAACATATATGGCTACTCCACCTCCTCGTCTAATATATCTATCTGTGTGAAATAGTTTAAATCCATATATTTGATATTCAGCTAATAGTTCTCTATTTTCTACATTCATCCACGTTTCGGTAAGTGCAATAATATCTATTTTTTCTGTGCAGACAAGAGCATTTAATTCGTTAATTTTATTTCTTAGACTTCTACTGTTAGTGTAATATACCCTAAGTGAATTGTTATTTTGCGGACCTTCTCTTTCCCTGATCGTTTTGCCAATTCCTTTCTCCCACAAACACATACTTTTATTACCTCCTTCCTCCAAATCAATTCCCATACCTCTATCTACTAACAGTTTAAACCCAAACAAACACCTCTAACCACTTCTTCTAACGAGTTCGCAACAGCAACAACCCCAGCTCTCGATAGATGCACCCCATCACGAGCATACATTTCATTTCTTCCATAGAAGTGTTCCCAGTTGTCTATGAAAGATATTGCATTTGATTTGCAATATCTTTCCAGCCGGCAATTGACACCAAGTGCCCTCGATATCCATTCATTTCCCACTCCCTTTCTTGGAAGAATGCCACATATGATCGGGATTCCTCCCTTGCTCCTAACTAACTCTATGGCTGTTTTATACCTCTGAATCAGTTCCTCACTCCTAACTCGCCCAACATCATTTCCTCCCACGCTAATGCAAATAATGGGATTGTTCCCATTACCAGCCATAATATCATTCATGTTGTTTATAATATCACCAATGCCAGCTCCGGGATAGCAAACCCTTAACCTAATTACTTCACTATCTACTGGAATGTGAAGCAACCAATGACCTTAGAAGAGCTTTAAGAGTTCCTGAATCATGCAGTGGCCACCCTGAAGCCATCAACACAGCCACTCTCC
The DNA here is from genome assembly GCF_040958095.1 of Procambarus clarkii. Lineage (NCBI taxonomy): Eukaryota > Metazoa > Arthropoda > Malacostraca > Decapoda > Cambaridae > Procambarus > Procambarus clarkii. The sequence goes on from NC_091175.1 coordinate 43,484,142, forward strand.
TGGTCAACAAAGGTGTCCAGCAGCTGGACACCCTCATAAAGACTGTGAAGCAGTATCCTCCCCCGCGATAACAGCTTGATGGTTAAAAGCAACCTCAGAATACTGAGAAAAAAAAATTGTACCACTTACGGGCTATTCATGCCCGTGCCACCTCTTGGGTGGCTTAATCTTTATCAATCAATCTATCACCCCTCAATCGGCTTTAAACAAGCAATAAGAGAATATTTATCATCCCTTCTCTTAGCCTTTACCTCTGGAAGGGTTTCGACCCAAGCAGAATCAATCAATACCTCATTATCTTCTTAATATGAGTGATAAACTCTACGAGTGTCAAGCGTGTGGGAAAACATTTAGTCGTCTTGGAAATATGAAGAACCACAAAATGGTGCATACTGATCTTAAACCTCGCACTTGTCTCGAATATGGTGAAAGTTTCTGCCAAACTGGAACTCTGAAAAAACTCAAGAGGGCAAATTTGGGTAGTAAATCATATGAGTGTTTTGAGTGCGGAGAAACGTTCAGCCGAATAAAAAATTTAAAGAAACACAAAATGATGCACAAAGGTGAAAAGCCCTTCAGCTGTGATGTTTGTGGAAAGAATTTCAGTACCCGTCGAAATATAATTAGGCACTTGTTAGTACACTCTGGTGAGAAATCCCACGAGTGTTCAGAGTGTGGGAAAAGATTCTCTCGATATGACTTTTTGAAGAAACACAGAATTGTGCATACGAGAGATAAACCCGAGTGTCCAGAGTGTGGGAAAAAAATCGGTGCACTTGGAACTATGAAGAAACACATGATGGTGCACACGGGTGAAAAGCCTCATAGGTGTAATGTGTGTGGGAAAAATTTGAGTAGTCGTAGCAGTCTAAATGATCACATGTTAATGCATACTGGAGAAAAACCTTTCAAGTGTGATGAGTGTGGAAAAAGTTTCAGGTATCGTAGCCATATAGTTAGGCACATGATAGAGCATTCTGGTGAGAAACCTTACGAGTGTCTAGAATGTTGTAAAAAATTCTTTCGAAATGAACATTTGAAGAACCACCGAATAGTGCATACTAGAGAAAAATGTCAGACTGAGAAAAAGATTCATTCAACTTGGAGCTATGAAAACACACAGGATTATGCATACAAGTTTGGTCAGTTTATGATAAGATTTCTCATAATTTCGAGTGAAATAGATTTTCATTTTATTGCACAATATGTTTATAATTACTAGATCATAATATGTATTTTATTGGTGTAAGTAATAATATTTTTATCCCACTATCAAAGCTTCTTTTTTCTTCCTACTCTTGGTGATATTGTTTCTATGAAAACAGGTTAAATTTAAGACTTAAAATATAGGTCCTTAAATTTAACCTTAATTTAGGTTAAATATTGCTAAGGAAATTTAATCCTCAAAATTAAGCATTCAAAATGGATTTTATGATGACTTACCTTTTAACTGCCAAAAAATACTGTTACAAAATTAAGAGAAAACTAATAAAATCATATGAAACTTCAAGTGAACTATTTGGATAGAACTTGATCTCTCAAATGCCAGAGATAGGGGGAACAAGTTAAGTGTTTGCTATCCAGGAGCTTGAATTGGTGATATTGTTAACAATATCACCAATCCCGTGGATGAATGTAGAAAATAGAGAACTATTAGCTGAATATCAAATAAATGGATTTAAACTATTTCACACAGATAGATATATTAGACGAGGAGGTGGAGTAGCCATATATGTTAGGGACAATTTGAAATGTAATCTCAAAGAGGGAATCAAAACTGAGCCACACACAGAAACTATTGATATTGTTGACAATATCACCCTCCCGCCTCCCACCCCACACACAAAACACATAATATGCTACCAAAACACATAACGTATTACGCACCCGCCGCGAATAACCCGGAAAATACAAAAACAAAAACTGCAAAACATCACCCCGACAACCCGGACCACAAAACACCTCCAGGACATCCCGAAACCAGTCCACCAACCCCAGCAACCGGACACAAAAAAAAATACATGCACCTGCGATTCACTTAAACCCTCACAATGAACACATGCCTCAGAATCACGCAAGCCAAGCATACACAACCGCTCATTCGTTGCCAGCGACAAATGCAGAAACTGAAAAAACAATTCACGCTGCTGAGGCGCCAAGAACCGTTCCCCCAAACACTACCAGATACCACCCCAATCCCAACACGGGTATAAGCCATCCACTCGAGGCCGCACCCAGGGCAATAACACCCCATACACAGCCTTGCACGAGATTGACAGAAACCCAGGATGGCGGCAGAGCTCCCGAAGAATCCCCACGGCCGAAGAACAACCAGGGGGGAGGGGGGGTAAACAAGGCCACCTCCCGACAAACCCCCAAATCAACCAAATAAGTGAAGTGAAGTGAGCAGAAAAAAAACAGCCAGTGTATTCAACCCCCCACAGAGAACCAGCCCCTGATGCAACGAGACCCAGAAGAGGGCCTTGGCCTTCGTGAAGACGTCAAGAATGCCAACACCCCCCCTCTCTCACCAACGTCGAACGGCACACCGGTTGTTAACGCCCACACCATACATATATGTACACCATATACTCAAAATCCAAGGCCTTCCGACGATCCAACGGGAAACATCGAGCCACAAACCAGACACGCGACAAGACCTTACATGCAACAAGCAGTCCCCGCTGATAAATCGTCAAAGGACGATGCGACAAGAGGCCAACCGCAACCCCCAACCGACCGAGAGACAGCACCCCAATTCCACTCCAATAAGTGGTCATAGGAGGCAAACCAAGTAACCCCAAGAACCCGAATCGAGGAGACCACCGGAAACCACGACCTATCCCACACCAAGCGGGAGGCCCACACACCGATCCCCATCAACCCCGACTTCGCCAGATTAAGAACGGCCCCCGTGGCGGACTCAAACCGCAGGAGAACGTCCTTGACAGCTCCAACAGAACCCTCCGAAGCTACAAACAGAACGGTGTCGTCAGCATACCCACAAATGCTGAGGGTATGCAGACAAGGAGGCACAATCAAGGAACACGCTTTCACCGCCCGAAAGAGAGGTTCCTGAAAAATCACATACAAAAGCATTAACAAGGGACACCCCTGACGAACGGAACGACAAATAGGAAAAAATGAACTAAAAAACCCATTCACACAAACGCGACTGCGACTCCGGACGTACAACAAATGGACCCAACCCACAAACACCGCCGGAAACCCTAGCTGCTCCATAGCACTAAAAACAAACTCCAAAGACACCCGATGAAAGGCCTTTGACCAGTCCAAGCTGATCGTAGCCGCCGAAAGCCCATACTCGGACGCATAGAGAAGCACGTCACGAAATAAAGCATTGCAATGCATAGGGCACGGCCAGGCACACCACATAACTGCTCCATAGAGACCACCGACACAACGACACCGCAACAGCGACGCGCTAAAACTTAGACAGAATTTTATAGTCAACATTCAAGAGCGTAATAGGCCTCCAATTCGAAAACAACTGCAAATCGCCCGGATTTGGGAGCAGCCGTACGATCCCGTCTCAAAAGGAATGAGAATCGAAGCGAATTTTGGTTGTGGGAGATTCCCAGGTGAGGTATTTAGACAGAACGTTTTGTGCCAGAGATAGGGGGAACAGATTAAGGGTTTGCTATCCGGGAGCTGGAATTGGTGATATTGTTGGAAACATGAATGATATTATGACGGGAAATGGGAACAAACCCATTATTTGTATTAGTGCAGGGGGTAATGATGTTGGGCGAGTTAGGAGTGAGGAACTAATACAGAGACTTAGGACAGCCATTGAATTAGTTAGGAGCAAGGGAGGAATCCTGATCATATGTGGCATTCTTCCAAGAAAGGGAGTGGGAAATGAATGGATGTCGAGGGCACTTGGTGTCAATTGCCGGCTGGAAAGATATTGCAAATCAAATGCAATATCTTTCATAGACAACTGGGAACACTTCTATGGAAGAAATGAAATGTATGCTCGTGATGGGGTGCATCTATCGAGGGCTGGGGTTGTTGCTGTTGTGAACTCGTTGGAAGAAGTGGTTAGAGGTGTTTGTTTGGGTTTAAACTGTTAGTAGATAGTGGTATGGGAATTGATTTGGAGGAAGGAGGTAATAAAAGTATGTGTTCGTGGGAGAAAAGAACTGGCAAAATGATCAGGGAAAGAAAAGGGCCTCAAAATAACAATTCACTTAGGATATATTACACTAACAGTAAAAGTCTAAAAAATAAAATTAATGAATTAAATGCTCTTGTCTGCACAGAAAAAATAGATATTATTGCACTTACCGAAACGTGGATGAATGTAGAAAATAGAGAACTATTAGCTGAATATCAGATAAATGGATTTAAACTATTTCCCACAGATAGATATATTAGACGAGGAGGGGGAGTAGCCATATATGTTAGGGACAATTTGAAATGTAGTCTCAAAGAGGGAATCAAAACTGAGCAACACACAGAAACTATTTGGATAGAATTAAACGAAAAAGCAAATAATATTATAATAGGAGTTATATATAGGCCACCAAATTTAGACAGAATGGAAGCAAAGCATCTATGGGATGAAATATCTAGAGCATCAAGATCTAACAGTATTTATGTCATGGGTGACTTTAATTTTAGTGGAATAAACTGGGTGAACAAAACAGGGAATAGTGAAGCAGAAGATTTTCTAGAATTAATTGACGATTGCTTTCTTACGCAACACATTAAGGAACCAACGCGGGAAAATAATATTTTAGATTTAGTGTTAACTAACAGGGAAACACAAATTAATGACATCGAAATAGGGAGTGAGCTAGGGAACAGTGATCACAAAGTAATCAGATTTAGCATAGAATGGAATAGACCTGTAGGAGAAAATTCTGTTAAAGTGCCAGATTTTCGAAAAGCTGATTTTAATAGCCTAAGAAATTTTTTGGGTCATATTGATTGGAAAGTCTTGGGTATGGGGTGTGGGCCGGTCTTGGAGCGAGACATGAACCCAGCGATAAATGGGGATTTCGATGTGGATTCAATATATAACTTATTTAAGAATATTCTAAACAAAGCACAGGAACGTAGTATACCATACAAATTGAATAGATCGAATATTAATGACCCAAAGTGGATAAAAAATAATTTAAAGAACCTTATAAAAAAATAGATATTATTGCACTTACCGAAACGTGGATGAATGTAGAAAATAGAGAACTATTAGCTGAATATTTTTTTATAATATCTATTTTTTTATAAAAATATCTATTTTTTTATAAGGTTCTTTAAATTATTTTTTATCCACTTTGGGTCATTAATATTCGATCTATTCAATTTGTATGGTATACTACGTTCCTGTGCTTTGTTTATCATAGCAATATGGAAGTTGTAGTGAAGGATTCACTACAATACCGGCTGGAAAGATATTGCAAATCAAATGCAATATCTTTCATAGACAACTGGGAACACTTCTATGGAAGAAATGAAATGTATGCTCGTGATGGGGTGCATCTATCGAGAGCTGGGGTTGTTGTTGTTGCGAACTCGCTAGAAGAAGTGGTTAGAGGTGTTTGTTTGGGTTTAAACTGTTAGTAGATAGAGGTATGGGAATTGATTTGGAGGAAGGAGGTAATAAAAGTATGTGTTTGTGGGAGAAAGGAATTGGCAAAACGATCAGGGAAAGAGAAGGTCCGCAAAATAACAATTCACTTAGGGTATATTACACTAACAGTAGAAGTCTAAGAAATAAAATTAACGAATTAAATGCTCTTGTCTGCACAGAAAAAATAGATATTATTGCACTTACCGAAACGTGGATGAATGTAGAAAATAGAGAACTATTAGCTGAATATCAAATATATGGATTTAAACTATTTCACACAGATAGATATATTAGACGAGGAGGTGGAGTAGCCATATATGTTAGGGACAATTTGAAATGTAGTCTCAAAGAGGGAATCAAAACAGAGCCACACACAGAAACTATTTGGATTGAATTAAACGAAAAAGCTAATAATATTATAATAGGAGTAATATATAGGCCACCAAATTTAGACAGAATGGAAGCAAAGCATCTATGGGATGAAATATCTGGAGCATCTAGATCTAGCAGTGTTTGTGTCGTGGGTGACTTTAATTTTAGCGGAATAGACTGGTTGAACAAAACAGGGAATAGTGAAGCAGAAGATTTTCTAGAATTAATTGACGATTGCTTTCTTACGCAACACATTAAGGAACCAACACGGGAAAATAATATTTTAGATTTAGTGTTAACTAACAGGGAAACGCAAATTAATGACATCGAAATAGGGAGTGAGCTAGGGAGCAGTGATCACAAAGAAATCAGATTTAGCATAGAATGGAATAGACCAGTAGGAGAAAATTCTGTTAAAGTGCCAGATTTTCGAAAAGCTGATATTAATAGCCTAAGAAATTTTTTGGGTCAAATTGATTGGAAAGGCTTGGGTATGGGGTGTGGGCCGGTCTTGGAGCGAGACATGAACCCAGCGATAGGTGACTTAAATGGGGATTTCGATGTGGATTCAATATATAACTTATTTAAGAATATTCTAAACAAAGCACAGGAACGTAGTATACCATACAAATTGAATAGATCGTATACTAATGACCCAAAGTGGATAACAAAGAATTTGAAGAACCTTATAGGTAAAAAGAGAGCTTGGTACAAAAGGATTAAAAATGGGGAGGTCACTTTAGAACAGGAATTCGTACAACTGGTTAGAAATGTTAAAAAAGAGATAAGGAAAGCAAAAAGAAACTATGAAGTTCGCATAGCAGGGCAAGCAAAGACAAATCCTAAAGGGTTTTTTCAGTTATATCGTACTAAGACTAGGGAAAGGATAGGTCCATTAAAAACTGAGACAGGTCAAATAACAGATAGTGATGAAGAGATGAGTAGTATTTTTAATAAATATTTTGTATCTGTATTTACTAAAGAGGAACTTAACAATATGCCTTCAGCCGAACAAGTCTATGTGGGTGGGGACGAGGACAGGTTGACGAGTTTAGCAGTTACCAGGGATGATGTTCTTAAACAAATAGTAAAACTCAAACCAAACAAATCCCCAGGGCCGGATGAAGTGTTTGCTAGGGTGCTTAAAGAATGCAAAGAGGAGCTTTGTGACCCACTGTCAACCATATTTAATAAATCAATAGAGTCAGGCAGAGTGCCAGAGTTTTGGAAAGTTGCTAATGTGATACCAGTTTTTAAGAAAGGAGATAGATCACTTGCGTCTAACTATCGACCAATTAGCCTAACGTCTATTGTGGGAAAGTTACTCGAATCTATAATAGCAAATAAAATTCGTCTTCATCTTGAAAAACATAAATTAATAATTGAGTCGCAACATGGTTTTATAAATGGCCGTTCATGTTTAACAAATTTGTTATCTTTTTATTCTAGCATTGTTGAGGCAGTTGATAGTGGTAAGGATTGCGATGTTGTATACCTTGACTTTAGCAAAGCTTTTGATACAGTGCCACATGAAAGACTGATTAAAAAAAAAGAGTCTCATGGTATTGGGGGTGCTATATTAAGCTGGATTAGGGCATGGCTATACCAAAGGAAACAGAGAGTTAGAACATAAGAACATAAGAACAAAGGTAACTGCAGAAGGCCTATTGGCCCATACGAGGCAGCTCCTATTCTATAACCACCCAATCCCACTCATATACTTGTCCAACCCGTGCTTGAAACAATCGAGGGACCCCACCTCCACAATGTTACGCGGCAATTGGTTCCACAAATCAACAACCCTGTTACTGAACCAGTATTTACCCAAGTCTTTCCTAAATCTAAACTTATCCAATTTATATCCATTGTTTCGTGTTCTGTCCTGTGTTGATACTTTTAATACCCTATTAATATCCCCCCGGTTATGTCCATTCATCCACTTGTAAACCTCTATCATGTCACCCCTAACTCTTCGCCTTTCCAGTGAATGCAACTTAAGCTTTGTTAATCTTTCTTCATATGAAAGATTTCTAATTTGGGGAATTAACTTAGTCATCCTACGCTGGACACGTTCAAGTGAATTTATATCCATTCTATAATATGGCGACCAAAACTGAACTGCATAATCTAAATGGGGCCTAACTAGAGCAAGATATAGCTTGAGAACCACACCAGGTGTCTTGTTACTAACGCTGCGATTAATAAATCCAAGTGTCCGATTTGCCTTATTACGAACATTTATGCATTGATCCTTTTGTTTTAAATTCTTACTAATCATAACTCCCAGATCCCTTTCGCAATCCGACTTCGCAATCACAACACCATCTAGCTCGTATCTTGTAACTCTATCATCATTACCTAACCTCAGAACTTTACATTTATCAGCATTAAACTGCATCTGCCAATCCTTTGACCATTTCAAAACCCTATCTAGATCAACTTGAAGTGATAGTGAGTCCTCCTCCGAATTAATTTCCCTACCGATTTTCGTATCATCGGCAAATTTGCAAATGTTGCTACTCAAACCTGAATCTAAATCATTTATATATATTATAAACAACAGAGGTCCCAGGACAGAGCCTTGAGGCACTCCACTTACAACATTTTCCCACTCTGACTTGATTCCATTTATACTAACTCTCTGTTTCCTTTGGTATAGCCATGCCCTAATCCAGCTTAATATAGCACCCCCAATACCATGAGACTCTATTTTTTTAATCAGTCTTTCATGTGGCACTGTATCAAAAGCTTTGCTAAAGTCAAGGTATACAACATCGCAATCCTTACCACTATCAACTGCCTCAACAATGCTAGAATAAAAAGATAACAAATTTGTTAAACATGAACGGCCATTTATAAAACCATGTTGCGACTCAATTATTAATTTATGTTTTTCAAGATGAAGACGAATTTTATTTGCTATTATAGATTCGAGTAACTTTCCCACAATAGACGTTAGGCTAATTGGTCGATAGTTAGACGCAAGTGATCTATCTCCTTTCTTAAAAACTGGTATCACATTAGCAACTTTCCAAAACTTTGGCACTCTGCCTGACTCTATTGATTTATTAAATATGGTTGACAGTGGGTCACAAAGCTCCTCTTTGCATTCTTTAAGCACCCTGGCAAACACTTCATCCGGCCCTGGGGATTTGTTTGGTTTGTATAAATGTATAAATGTTTGGTTAGTATAAATGGAATCAAGTCAGAGTGGGAAAATGTTGTAAGTGGAGTGCCTCAAGGCTCTGTCCTGGGACCTCTGTTGTTTATAATATATATAAATGATTTAGATTCAGGTTTGAGTAGCAACATTTGTAAATTTGCCGATGATACGAAAATCGGTAGGGAAATTAATTCGGAGGAGGACTCACTATCACTTCAAGTTGATCTAGATAGGGTTTTGAAATGGTCAAAGGATTGGCAGATGCAGTTTAATGCTGATAAATGTAAAGTTCTGAGGTTAGGTAATGATGATAGAGTTACAAGATACGAGCTAGATGGCGTTGTGATTGCGAAGTCGGATTGCGAAAGGGATCTGGGAGTTATGATTAGTAAGAATTTAAAACAAAAGGATCAATGCATAAATGTTCGTAATAAGGCAAATCGGACACTTGGATTTATTAATCGCAGCGTTAGTAACAAGACACCTGGTGTGGTTCTCAAGCTATATCTTGCTCTAGTTAGGCCCCATTTAGATTATGCAGTTCAGTTTTGGTCGCCATATTATAGAATGGATATAAATTCACTTGAACGTGTCCAGCGTAGGATGACTAAGTTAATTCCCCAAATTAGAAATCTTTCATATGAAGAAAGATTAACAAAGCTTAAGTTGCATTCACTGGAAAGGCGAAGAGTTAGGGGTGACATGATAGAGGTTTACAAGTGGATGAATGGACATAACCGGGGGGATATTAATAGGGTATTAAAAGTATCAACACAGGACAGAACACGAAACAATGGATATAAATTGGATAAGTTTAGATTTAGGAAAGACTTGGGTAAATACTGGTTCAGTAACAGGGTTGTTGATTTGTGGAACCAATTGCCGCGTAACATTGTGGAGGTGGGGTCCCTCGATTGTTTCAAGCACGGGTTGGACAAGTATATGAGTGGGATTGGGTGGTTATAGAATAGGAGCTGCCTCGTATGGGCCAATAGGCCTTCTGCAGTTACCTTTGTTCTTATGTTCTTATGTACGATATAACTGAAAAAACCCTTTAGGATTTGTCTTTGCTTGCCCTGCTATGCGAACTTCATAGTTTCTTTTTGCTTTCCTTATCTCTTTTTTAACATTTCTAACCAGTTGTACGAATTCCTGTTCTAAAGTGACCTCCCCATTTTTAATCCTTTTGTACCAAGCTCTCTTTTTACCTATAAGGTTCTTCAAATTCTTTGTTATCCACTTTGGGTCATTAGTATACGATCTATTCAATTTGTATGGTATACTACGTTCCTGTGCTTTGTTTAGAATATTCTTAAATAAGTTATATATTGAATCCACATCGAAATCCCCATTTAAGTCACCTATCGCTGGATTCATGTCTCGCTCCAAGACCGGCCCACACCCCATACCCAAGCCTTTCCAATCAATTTGACCCAAAAAATTTCTTAGGCTATTAAAATCAGCTTTTCGAAAATCTGGCACTTTAACAGAATTTTCTCCTACTGGTCTATTCCATTCTATGCTAAATCTGATTTCTTTGTGATCACTGCTCCCTAGCTCACTCCCTATTTCGATGTCATTAATTTGCGTTTCCCTGTTAGTTAACACTAAATCTAAAATATTATTTTCCCGTGTTGGTTCCTTAATGTGTTGCGTAAGAAAGCAATCGTCAATTAATTCTAGAAAATCTTCTGCTTCACTATTCCCTGTTTTGTTCAACCAGTTTATTCCGCTAAAATTAAAGTCACCCATGACATAAATACTGTTAGATCTAGATGCTCTAGATATTTCATCCCATAGATGCTTTGCTTCCATTCTGTCTAAATTTGGTGGCCTATATATTACTCCTATTATAATATTATTAGCTTTTTCGTTTAATTCAATCCAAATAGTTTCTGTGTGTGGCTCTGTTTTGATTCCCTCTTTGAGACTACATTTCAAATTGTCCCTAACATATATGGCTACTCCACCTCCTCGTCTAATATATCTATCTGTGTGAAATAGTTTAAATCCATATATTTGATATTCAGCTAATAGTTCTCTATTTTCTACATTCATCCACGTTTCGGTAAGTGCAATAATATCTATTTTTTCTGTGCAGACAAGAGCATTTAATTCGTTAATTTTATTTCTTAGACTTCTACTGTTAGTGTAATATACCCTAAGTGAATTGTTATTTTGCGGACCTTCTCTTTCCCTGATCGTTTTGCCAATTCCTTTCTCCCACAAACACATACTTTTATTACCTCCTTCCTCCAAATCAATTCCCATACCTCTATCTACTAACAGTTTAAACCCAAACAAACACCTCTAACCACTTCTTCTAGCGAGTTCGCAACAGCAACAACCCCAGCTCTCGATAGATGCACCCCATCACGAGCATACATTTCATTTCTTCCATAGAAGTGTTCCCAGTTGTCTATGAAAGATATTGCATTTGATTTGCAATATCTTTCCAGCCGGCAATTGACACCAAGTGCCCTCGATATCCATTCATTTCCCACTCCCTTTCTTGGAAGAATGCCACATATGATCGGGATTCCTCCCTTGCTCCTAACTAACTCTATGGCTGTTTTATACCTCTGAATCAGTTCCTCACTCCTGACTCGACCAACATCATTTCCTCCCACGCTAATGCAAATAATGGGATTGTTCCCATTACCAGCCATAATATCATTCATGTTGTTTATAATATCACCAATGCCAGCTCCGGGATAGCAAACCCTTAACCAGTTCCCCCTATCTCTAGCACAAAACGTTCTATCCAAATACCTTATCTGGGAATCTCCCACAACTAATGTTTGCTTAGGTACTTCCTTTACTTTCTGAGGGGCCTGCGCTTCCTTTCTCTTCGTTGCTTTCCCTTTTGCGCGATCCACAGTCTCTCCACAGCACTCGTCCTCCAAAACGTCAAATGAATTTGAAGTTGCTATGGCGTTTGAAGGCGGCTTTATCAGTCTTCTTAAGGCCCCTGTCTTTCGCAACTCTCCAAGACGAGGTCCCTTTACTGCTGGTCTCCTCCTTCGTTACTTCTCGTTGTTTTTTAAGCTGACGCACCTCCTCCCGCAGAGAGTCCAACTCTGTCCTCAGGGCTCCCACTAGAGTCACCAGGTCCTTCACTACAACTTCCATATTGCTATGATAATATAATATAACAACACTCAGGTGTCGTTATATTATATTATAACTATTATATTATATTATGATAGTGGTAAGTTGCAACATGGTTTTACAAATGGCCGTTCATGTTTAACAAATTTGCTAACTTTTTATTCCAGCAGTTGATAGTGGTAAGGATTGTGATGTTGTATACCTTGACTTTAGCAAAGCTTTTGATACAGTGCCACATGAAAGACTAATTAAAAAAATAGAAGCTCATGGTATTGGGGGTGCTATATTAAGTTGGATTAGAGCATGGCTATTCCAAAGGAAACAGAGAGTTAGTATAAATGGGGTTAAGTCAGAGTGGGATAATGTTGTTAGTGGAGTACCACAGGGCTCGGTCCTGGGACCTCTGTTGTTTATAATATATATAAATGATTTAGATTCAGGTTTGAGTAGCAACATTTGCAAATTTGCCATTGATACGAAAATCGGTAGGGAAATTAATTCGGAGGAGGACTCACTATCACTTCAAGTTGATCTAGATAGGGTTTTGAAATGGTCGAAGGATTGGCAGATGCAGTTTAATGCTGATAAATGTAAAGTTCTGAGGTTAGGTAATGATGATAGGGTTACAAAATACGAGCTAGATGGTGTTGAGATTGCGAAGTCGAATTGCGAAAGGGATCTGGGAGTTATGATTAGCAAGAATTTAAAACAAAAGGATCAATGCATAAATGTTCGTAATAAGGCAAATCGGACACTTGGATTTATTAATCGCAACGTAGTAACAAGACACCTGGTGTGGTTCTCAAGCTATATCTTGCTCTAGTTAGGCCCTATTTAGATTATGCAGTTCAGTTTTGGTCGCCATATTATAGAATGGATATAAATTCACTTGAACGTGTCCAGCGTAGGATGACTAAGTTAATTCCCCAAATTAGAAATCGTTCAAATGAAGAAAGATTAACAAAGCTTAAGTTGCATTCACTGGAAAGGCGAAGAGTTAGGGGTGACATGATAGAGGTTTACAAGTGGGTGAATGGACATAACAAAGGGGATATTAATAGGGTGTTAAAAGTATCAACACAAGACAGAACACGAAACAATGGGTATAAATTGGATAAGTTTTAGATTTAGGAAAGACTTGGGTAAATACTGGTTCAGTAACAGGGTTGTTGATTTGTGGAACCAATTGCCGCGTAACATTGTGGAGGTGGGGTCCCTCGATTGTTTCAAGCATGGGTTGGACATGTATATGAGTGGGATTGGGTGGTTATAAATAGGAGCTGCCTCGTATGGGCCAACAGGCCTTCTGCAGTTACCTTTGTTCTTATGTTCTAGGTTTTCAAGTGGGTGAATGGACATAACAGGGGGGATATTAATAGGGTATTAAAAATATCAACACAAGACAGAACACGAAACAATGGGTATAAATTGGATAAGTTTAGATTTAGGAAAGACTTGGGTAAATCACTGCTAGGGAGCAGTGATCACAAAGAAATCAGATTTAGCATAGAATGGAATAGACCAGTAGGAGAAAATTCTGTTAAAGTGCCAGATTTTCGAAAAGCTGATTTTAATAGCCTAAGAAATTTTTTGGGTCAAATTGATTGGAATGGCTTGGGTATGGGGTGTGGGCCGGTCTTGGAGCGAGACATGAACCCAGCGATAGGTGACTTAAATGGGGATTTCGATGTGGATTCAATATATAACTTATTTAAGAATATTCTAAACAAAGCACAGGAACGTAGTATACCATACAAATTGAATAGATCGTATACTAATGACCCAAAGTGGATAACAAAGAATTTGAAGAACCTTATAGGTAAAAAGAGAGCTTGGTACAAAAGGATTAAAAATGGGGAGGTCACTTTAGAACAGGAATTCGTACAACTGGTTAGAAATGTTAAAAAAGTGATAAGGAAAGCAAAAAGAAACTATGAAGTTCGCATAGCAGGGCAAGCAAAGACAAATCCTAAAGGGTTTTTTCAGTTATATCGTACTAAGACTAGGGAAAGGATAGGTCCATTAAAAACTGAGACAGGTCAAATAACAGATAGTGATGAAGAGATGAGTAGTATTTTTAATAAATATTTTGTATCTGTATTTACTAAAGAGGTACTTAACAATATGCCTTCAGCCGAACAAGTCTATGTGGGTGGGGACGAGGACAGGTTGACGAGTTTAGCAGTTACCAGGGAGGATGTTCTTAAACAAATAGTAAAACTCAAACCAAACAAATCCCCAGGGCCGGATGAAGTGTTTGCTAGGGTGCTTAAAGAATGCAAAGAGGAGCTTTGTGACCCACTGTCAACCATATTTAATAAATCAATAGAGTCAGGCAGAGTGCCAGAGTTTTGGAAAGTTGCTAATGTGATACCAGTTTTTAAGAAAGGAGATAGATCACTTGCGTCTAACTATCGACCAATTAGCCTAACGTCTATTGTGGGAAAGTTACTCGAATCTATAATAGCAAATAAAATTCGTCTTCATCTTGAAAAACATAAATTAATAATTGAGTCGCAACATGGTTTTATAAATGGCCGTTCATGTTTAACAAATTTGTTATCTTTTTATTCTAGCATTGTTGAGGCAGTTGATAGTGGTAAGGATTGCGATGTTGTATACCTTGACTTTAGCAAAGCTTTTGATACAGTGCCACATGAAAGACTGATTAAAAAAATAGAGTCTCATGGTATTGGGGGTGCTATATTAAGCTGGATTAGGGCATGGCTATACCAAAGGAAACAGAGAGTTAGTATAAATGGAATCAAGTCAGAGTGGGAAAATGTTGTAAGTGGAGTGCCTCAAGGCTCTATCCTGGGACCTCTGTTGTTTATAATATATATAAATGATTTAGATTCAGGTTTGAGTAGCAACATTTGCAAATTGGCCGATGATACGAAAATCGGTAGGGAAATTAATTCGGAGGAGGACTCACTATCACTTCAAGTTGATCTAGATAGGGTTTTGAAATGGTCAAAGGATTGGCAGATGCAGTTTAATGCTGATAAATGTAAAGTTCTGAGGTTAGGTAATGATGATAGAGTTACAAGATACGAGCTAGATGGTGTTGTGATTGCGAAGTCGGATTGCGAAAGGGATCTGGGAGTTATGATTAGTAAGAATTTAAAACAAAAGGATCAATGCATAAATGTTCGTAATAAGGCAAATCGGACACTTGGATTTATTAATCGCAGCGTTAGTAACAAGACACCTGGTGTGGTTCTCAAGCTATATCTTGCTCTAGTTAGGCCCCATTTAGATTATACAGTTCAGTTTTGGTCGCCATATTATAGAATGGATATAAATTCACTTGAACGTGTCCAGCGTAGGATGACTAAGTTAATTCCCCAAATTAGAAATCTTTCATATGAAGAAAGATTAACAAAGCTTAAGTTGCATTCACTGGAAAGGCGAAGAGTTAGGGGTGACATGATAGAGGTTTACAAGTGGATGAATGGACATAACCGGGGGGATATTAATAGGGTATTAAAAGTATCAACACAGGACAGAACACGAAACAATGGATATAAATTGGATAAGTTTAGATTTAGGAAAGACTTGGGTAAATACTGGTTCAGTAACAGGGTTGTTGATTTGTGGAACCAATTGCCGCGTAACATTGTGGAGGTGGGGTCCCTCGATTGTTTCAAGCACGGGTTGGACAAGTATATGAGTGGGATTGGGTGGTTATAGAATAGGAGCTGCCTCGTATGGGCCAATAGGCCTTCTGCAGTTACCTTTGTTCTTATGTTCTTATGTTCTTAAATATGATACGAAACGATGATACGAAAATCGGTAGGGAAATTCATTCTGAGGAGGAATCACTATCACTTCAAGTTGATCTAGATAGGGTTTTGAAATAGTCGAAGGATTGGCAGATGCAGTTTAATGCTGATAAATGTAAAGTTCTGAGGTTAGGTAATGATGATAGGGTTACAAGATACGAGCTAGATGGTGTTGAGATTGCGAAGTCGAATTGCGAAAGGGATCTGGGAGTTATGATTAGTAAGAATTTAAAACAAAAGGATCAATGCATAAATGTTCGTAATAAGGCAAATCGGACACTTGGATTTATTAATCGCAGAGTTAGTAACAAGACACCTGGTGTGGTTCTCAAGCTATATCAAGCTCTAGTTAGGCCCCATTTAGATTATGCAGTTCAGTTTTGGTCGCTATATTATAGAATGGATATAAATTCACTTGAACGTGTCCAGCGTAGGATGACTAAGTTAATTCCCCAAATTAGAAATCTTTCATATGAAGAAAGATTAACAAAGCTTAAGTTGCATTCACTGGAGAGGCGAAGAGTTAGGGGTGACATGATAGAGGTTTACAAGTGGATGAATGGACATAACAGAGGTGATATTAATAGGGTATTATAAATATCAAAACAAGACGGAACACGAAACAATGGGTATAAATTGGATAAGTTTAGATTGAGGAAAGACTTGGGTAAATACTGGTTCAGTAACAGGGTTGTTGATTTGTGGAACCGATTGCCGCATAACGTGGTCGAGGTGGGGTCCCTCGATTGTTTCAAGCGCGGGTTGGACAAGTATATGAGTGGGATTGGGTGGTTATAGATAGGAGCTGCCTCGTATGGGCCAATAGGCCTTCTGCAGTTACCTTTGTTCTTATGTTCTTATTACCAGTTAAAAAATCAGCATGTGACCCGCAAATGGCTCAAGGAAGTAATAGAGCAACAAATGGAAAAACAACAACAACAACAGTCAGCTAACATGTCACCTACTATCTGGCGACTCCACATAAATACGTGAACAACATTATCACCCCTCAATCGGCTTTAAACAAGCAATAAGAGAATATCATCCCTTCTCTTAGCCTTTACCTCTGGAAGGGTTTCGACCCAAGCAGCAGAATCAATACCTCATTATCTTCTTAATGAGTGATAAACTCTACGAGTGTCAAGCGTGTGGGAAAACATTTAGTCGTCTTGGAAATATGAAGAACCACAAAATGGTGCATACTGATCTTAAACCTCGCACTTGTCTCGAATATGGTGAAAGTTTCTGCCAAACTGGAACTCTGAAAAAACTCAAGATGGCAAATTTGGGTAGTAAATCATATGAGTGTTTTGAGTGCGGAGAAACGTTCAGCCGAATAAAAAATTTAAAGAAACACAAAATGATGCACAAAGGTGAAAAGCCCTTCAGCTGTGATGTTTGTGGAAAGAATTTCAGTACCCGTCGAAATATAATTAGGCACTTGTTAGTACACTCTGGTGAGAAATCCCACGAGTGTTCAGAGTGTGGGAAAAGATTCTCTCGATATGACCTTTTGAAGAAACACAGAATTGTGCATACGAGAGATAAACCCGAGTGTCCAGAGTGTGGGAAAAAAATCGGTGCACTTGGAACTATGAAGAAACACATGATGGTGCACACGGGTGAAAAGCCTCATAGGTGTAATGTGTGTGGGAAAAATTTGAGTAGTCGTAGCAGTCTAAATGATCACATGTTAATGCATACTGGAGAAAAACCTTTCAAGTGTGATGAGTGTGGAAAAAGTTTCAGGTATCGTAGCCATATAGTTAGGCACATAATAGAGCATTCTGGTGAGAAACCTTATGAGTGTCTAGAGTGTTGTAAAAAATTCTTTCGAAACGGACATTTGAAGAGCCACCGAAGAGTGCATACTAGAGAAAAATTTCAAGACTGAGAAAAAGATTCATTCAACTTGGAGCTATGAAAACACACAGGATTATGCAAACAAGTTTGGTCAGTTTATGATAAGAAATTCTCATAATTTTCCAGTGAAATAGATTTTATTTTATTGCACAATGTTTATAATTACTAGAACATAATATGTATTTTATTGGTGTAAGTAATAAAATTTTTATCCCACTATCAAAGCTTCTTTTTTCTTCCTACTCTTGGTGGTATTGTTTCTATGACAAATCTATGAGTGGGATTGGGTGGTTATAAATAGGAGCTGCCTCGTATGGGCCAACAGGCCTTCTGCAGTTACCTTTGTTCTTATGTTCTAGGTTTTCAAGTGGGTGAATGGATGGTAGATAAATCTATGAAAACAGGTTAAATTTAAGACTTAAAATATAGGTCCTTAAATTTAACCTTAATTTAGGTTAAATATTGCTAAGGAAATTTAATCCTCAAAATTAAGCACTCAAAATGGATTTTATGATGACTTACCTTTTAACTGCCAAAAAATACTGTAACAAAATAAAGAGAAAACTAATAAGATCACATGAAACTTCAAGTGAACTATTTTGATAGAACTTTTGTGCCAGAGATAGGAGGAACAAGTTAAGTGTTTGCTATCCAGGAGCTTGAATTGGTGATATTGTTAACAACATGAATGATATTATGACTGGAAATGGGAACAAACCCATTATCTGTATCAGTGCCGGTGGAAATAATGTTTGACGAGTTAGGAGTAAGACACTGTATCAGTGCCGGTGGAAATAATGTTTGACGAGTTAGGAGTAAGACATTGATACAGAGGTTTAAGACAGCTACAGAATTAGTTAGAAGCAAAGGAATCCTTATCATAAGTGGCATTCTTCCAAGAGATCGAGTTAAAAATGAATGATTGTCGAAGGCACTTGCCGACTGGACAAATATTGCAAATCAAATGGATAACAGGAAACATCTATGGAAGGAAAGACATGTGTGCATCTATCTAGGGCTGGGGTTGCTGTTGCGAGCTCATTGGAACCTCATTGGAACATTGTCATAGGGTTGTTTAGGTTTAAATAGTTACTAGATAGTGATAGGGAATTGATATGGAGATAGGAGGTAATAAATATATGAGTTTATGAGGAATGTCATAGGGTTGTTTAGGTTTAAATAGTTACTAGATAGTGATAGGGAATTGATATGGAGATAGGAGGTAATAAATATATGAGTTTATGAGGAAAACAAATTGGCAAATGAACCTGGAAAGAGAATTGCCTCAAAATAAAAATTCAATTAGTCATATGTTAAAGTTATGGTTATAACAGTAATAACACACTCAGTTATGTTAAACTGAGTGTGTTATTACTGGTTTCGTTTGATTCATTTTCTAAAGTCTTCTGGAAAATATGTTTGGAAGCATAAAAGTCTTCATCATCATTATCGAGGCATAGTCATATATTACTTGAACAATGTGAGTCAAAGCAGAAGATTTTCTAGAATTAATTGACGATTGCTTTCTTACGCAACACGTAAAGTAACCAACGCGGGAAAATAATATTTTAGATTTAGTGTTAACTAACAGGGAAACTCAAATTAAGGACATCGAAATAGGGAGTGAGCTAGGGAACATAAAGAAATCAGATTTAGCATAGAATGGAATAGATCTGTAGGAGAAAATTATGTTAAAGAACCTGATTTTCGAAAAGCTAATTTCAATAACCTAAGAAATTTATTGGGTGAAATAGATTGGAAAGTCTTGGGTATGGGGTGTGGGCCGGTCTTGGAGCTAGACGTGAACCCAGCGATAGGTGACGTAAAAGGGTTTTTCGATGTGGATTCAAAATATAACCTATTTAAAAATATTCTAAGCAAAGCCCAGGAACGTAGTATACCATATAAATTGAATAGATCTGTTACTGACCCGAGTCCAGCATCCGAGCACGGAGCAGTGACGACAACGCCATCTGTGGGTCAGCTCCCGAAACCCCCTCCAAATGGACGACGCCATCTAGCGAGGGCGGGATATACCGGACACAGGGGCTGGTTTCCCGTCTTAATCAGCTGCTGACCTCTGGTGAGGTGACGCTTAGACAGCAACGCCATCTATGGAGTGGCGTTGCTGTCTACGTTGCTCCGTTGATCAATCAACGGAGCTGTCAATCAGCTCCGTTGCTACGCGGCGGAGCTGATTGGATCCTGCCAGCTACAGGCAGGATTTGTGGTTGAAGGCCTCCACGACGGTGCATCCAGTGGGACTGTGATTGGGCTGGCCTGTTGCCAGGGTAGATAAATCCTAGAGAATCAAAGGATTCATCATGAGGCCACGAGAAGAGAACCAGGGCTACTCATCTTGAGCACCGTAGAGCATCCTGTGTCTTCGGAGGAAGACAAGTTATTGTATATAAGTGTAGTTACAGCCCCAGCGAGTGACTGTGAGATATTTATGGTGGTGGTTAATATATATATTTAAATTAGTGTATTTGTATCCCTTCCCCTTTAATTTCACTTGCGTTACGGAACACACCCCTTGAAAGCCACTACTAACTTGGGGCCGGATACCCAAACTCCAATAACATCAGAGAAGAACCCCAGTTGCGACCCAATAGGGCCGTAACAAGATCGAATACTAATGATCCAAAGTGGATAACAAAGGATCTGAAGAACCTTATAAGTAAAAAGATAATGTGGTACAAAAGGATTAGGAATGGGGAAGTCAGTTTAGAACAGGAATTCATACAACTGGTTAGAAATACTAAAAGAGAGATAAGGAAAGCAAAAAGAAACTATGAAGTTCGCATAGCAGAGCAAGCATAGACAAATCCTAAAGGATTTTTCCAGGTATACCGGACATAGATTAGGGAAAGGATAGGTCCATTAAAAACTGACACAGATCAAATAACAGATAATGATGAAGAGATGTAATTTTAGTAATTTTAAAAAATATTTTATATCTGTATTTACTAAAGAGGAACTATGCCTTCAGCCGAACAAGTCTATGTGGGTGGGGACGAGGACAGGTTGACTAGTTTAGCATTTGCCAGGGAGGATGTAATTAAAGAAATAGTTAAACTCAAACCAAACAAATCCCCAGGGCCGGATGAAGTGTTTGCCAGGGTGCTTAAAGAATGCAAAGAGGAGCTTTCCGATCCACTGTCTACCATATTTAATAAATCAATAGAGCTAGGCAAAGTGCTAGAGTTATGGAAAGTTGCTAATGTGATACCAATTTTTAAGAAAGGAGATCACTTGCGTCTAACTATCGACCAATTAGCCTAGCGTCTAACGTGGGAAAGTTACTTGAATCGATAATTGCAAATAAAATTCGTCTTCATCTTGAAAAACACAAATTAATAAATGAGTCGCAATATGGTTTTACAAATGGCCGTTCATGTTTAACAAATTTGCTATCTTTTTAAGAACAAAGGTAACTGCAGAAGGCCTATTGGCCCATACGAGGCAGCTCCTATTTATAACCACCCAATCTCACTCATATACATGTCCAACCCATGCTTGAAACAATCGAGGTACCCCACCTCCACCACGTTACGCGGCAACTGGTTTCACAAATCAACAACCCTGTTACTGAACCAGTATTTACCCAAGTCTTTCCTAAATCTAAACTTATCCAATTTATACCCATTGTTTCCTGTTCTGTCTTGTGTTGATACTTTTAATACCCTAATAATATCCCCTTTGTTATGTCCATTCAGCCACTTGTAAACCTCTATCATGTCACCCCTAACTCTTCGCCTTTCCAGTGAATGCAAATTAAGCTTTGTTAATCTTTCTTCATATGAAAGATTTCTAATTTGGGGAATTAACTTAGTCATCCTACGCTGGACACGTTCAAGTGAATTTATATCCATTCTATAATATGGCGACCAAAACTGAACTGCATAATCTAAATGGGGCCTAACTAGAGCAAGATATAGCTTGAGAACCACACCAGGTGTCTTGTTACTAACGCTGCGATTAATAAATCCAAGTGTCCGATTTGCCTTATTACGAACATTTATGCATTGATCCTTTTGTTTTAAATTCTTACTAATCATAACTCCCAGATCCCTTTCGCAATCCGACTTCGCAATCACAACACCATCTAGCTCGTATCTTGTAACTCTATCATCATTACCTAACCTCAGAACTTTACATTTATCAGCATTAAACTGCATCTGCCAATCCTTTGACCATTTCAAAACCCTATCTAGATCAACTTGAAGTGATAGTGAGTCCTCCTCCGAATTAATTTCCCTACCGATTTTCGTATCATCGGCAAATTTGCAAATGTTGCTACTCAAACCTGAATCTAAATCATTTATATATATTATAAACAACAGAGGTCCCAGGACAGAGCCTTGAGGCACTCCACTTACAACATTTTCCCACTCTGACTTGATTCCATTTATACTAACTCTCTGTTTCCTTTGGTATAGCCATTCCCTAATCCAGCTTAATATAGCACCCCCAATACCATGAGACTCTATTTTTTTAATCAGTCTTTCATGTGGCACTGTATCAAAAGCTTTGCTAAAGTCAAGGTATACAACATCGCAATCCTTACCACTATCAACTGCCTCAACAATGCTAGAATAAAAAGATAACAAATTTGTTAAACATGAACGGCCATTTATAAAACCATGTTGCGACTCAATTATTAATTTATGTTTTACAAGATGAAGACGAATTTTATTTGCTATTATAGATTCGAGTAACTTTCCCACAATAGACGTTAGGCTAATTGGTCGATAGTTAAACGCAAGTGATCTATCTCCTTTCTTAAAAACTGGTATCACATTAGCAACTTTCCAAAACTCTGGCACTCTGCCTGACTCTATTGATTTATTAAATATGGTTGACAGTGGGTCACAAAGCTCCTCTTTGCATTCTTTAAGCACCCTAGCAAACACTTCATCCGGCCCTGGGGATTTGTTTGGTTTGAGTTTTACTATTTGTTTAAGAACATCCTCCCTGGTAACTGCTAAACTCGTCAACCTGTCCTCGTCCCCACCCACATAGACTTGTTCGGCTGAAGGCATATTGTTAAGTTCCTCTTTAGTAAATACAGATACAAAATATTTATTAAAAATACTACTCATCTCTTCATCACTATCTGTTATTTGACCTGTCTCAGTTTTTAATGGACCTATCCTTTCCCTAGTCTTAGTACGATATAACTGAAAAAACCCTTTAGGATTTGTCTTTGCTTGCCCTGCTATGCGAACTTCATAGTTTCTTTTTGCTTTCCTTATCTCTTTTTTTAACATTTCTAACCAGTTGTACGAATTCCTGTTCTAAAGTGACCTCCCCATTTTTAATCCTTTTGTACCAAGCTCTCTTTTTACCTATAAGGTTCTTCAAATTCTTTGTTATCCACTTTGGGTCATTAGTATACGATCTATTCAATTTGTATGGTATACTACGTTCCTGTGCTTTGTTTAGAATATTCTTAAATAAGTTATATATTGAATCCACATCGAAATCCCCATTTAAGTCACCTATCGCTGGGTTCATGTCTCGCTCCAAGACCGGCCCACACCCCATACCCAAGCCTTTCCAATCAATTTGACCCAAAAAATTTCTTAGGCTATTAAAATCAGCTTTTCGAAAATCTGGCACTTTAACAGAATTTTCTCCTACTGGTCTATTCCATTCTATGCTAAATCTGATTTCTTTGTGATCACTGCTCCCTAGCTCACTCCCTATTTCGATGTCATTAATTTGCGTTTCCCTGTTAGTTAACACTAAATCTAAAATATTATTTTCCCGTGTTGGTTCCTTAATGTGTTGCGTAAGAAAGCAATCGTCAATTAATTCTAGAAAATCTTCTGCTTCACTATTCCCTGTTTTGTTCAACCAGTTTATTCCGCTAAAATTAAAGTCACCCATGACATAAATACTGTTAGATCTAGATGCTCTAGATATTTCATCCCATAGATGCTTTGCTTCCATTCTGTCTAAATTTGGTGGCCTATATATTACTCCTATTATAATATTATTAGCTTTTTCGTTTAATTCAATCCAAATAGTTTCTGTGTGTGGCTCAGTTTTGATTCCCTCTTTGAGACTACATTTCAAATTGTCCCTAACATATATGGCTACTCCACCTCCTCGTCTAATATATCTATCTGTGTGAAATAGTTTAAATCCATATATTTGATATTCAGCTAATAGTTCTCTATTTTCTACATTCATCCACGTTTCGGTAAGTGCAATAATATCTATTTTTTCTGTGCAGACAAGAGCATTTAATTCGTTAATTTTATTTCTTAGACTTCTACTGTTAGTGTAATATACCCTAAGTGAATTGTTATTTTGCGGACCTTCTCTTTCCCTGATCGTTTTGCCAATTCCTTTCTCCCACAAACACATACTTTTATTACCTCCTTCCTCCAAATCAATTCCCATACCTCTATCTACTAACAGTTTAAACCCAAACAAACACCTCTAACCACTTCTTCTAGCGAGTTCGCAACAGCAACAACCCCAGCTCTCGATAGATGCACCCCATCACGAGCATACATTTCATTTCTTCCATAGAAGTGTTCCCAGTTGTCTATGAAAGATATTGCATTTGATTTGCAATATCTTTCCAGCCGGCAATTGACACCAAGTGCCCTCGATATCCATTCATTTCCCACTCCCTTTCTTGGAAGAATGCCACATATGATCGGGATTCCTCCCTTGCTCCTAACTAACTCTATGGCTGTTTTATACCTCTGAATCAGTTCCTCACTCCTGACTCGACCAACATCATTTCCTCCCACGCTAATGCAAATAATGGGATTGTTCCCATTACCAGCCATAATATCATTCATGTTGTTTATAATATCACCAATGCCAGCTCCGGGATAGCAAACCCTTAACCTGTTCCCCCTATCTCTAGCACAAAACGTTCTATCCAAATACCTTATCTGGGAATCTCCCACAACTAATGTTTGCTTAGGTACTTCCTTTACTTTCTGAGGGGCCTGCGCTTCCTTTCTCTTCGTTGCTTTCCCTTTTGCGCGATCCACAGTCTCTCCACAGCACTCGTCCTCCAAAACGTCAAATGAATTTGAATATATATTTGAATATATATATATTTAAATTAGTGTATTTGTATCCCTTCCCCTTTAATTTCACTTGCGTTACGGAACACACCCCTTGAAAGCCACTACTAACTTGGGGCCGGATACCCAAACTCCAATAACATCAGAGAAGAACCCC
This sequence comes from Procambarus clarkii, assembly GCF_040958095.1. Classification (NCBI taxonomy): domain Eukaryota; kingdom Metazoa; phylum Arthropoda; class Malacostraca; order Decapoda; family Cambaridae; genus Procambarus; species Procambarus clarkii. The sequence goes on from NC_091175.1 coordinate 43,509,253, forward strand.
AGTTGCGACCCAATAGGGCCGTAACAAGATCGAATACTAATGATCCAAAGTGGATAACAAAGGATCTGAAGAACCTTATAGGTAAAAAGATAGCGTGGTACAAAAGGATTAGGATTGGGAAAGTCAGTTTAGAACAGGAATTCTTACAACTGGTTAGAAATACTAAAAAAGAGATAAGGAAAGCAAAAGAAACTATGAAGTTCGCATAGCAGAGCAAGCAAAGACAAATCCTAAAGGATTTTTCCAGTTATACCGGACATAGATTAGGGAAAGGATAGGTCCATAAAAACTGAGACAGATCAAATAACAGATAATGATGAAGAGATGAGTAGTATTTTTAAAAAATATTTTATATCTGTATTTACTAAAGAGGAACTTAACAATATGCCTTCAGCCGAACAAGTCTATGTGGGTGGGGACGAGGACAGGTTGACTAGTTTAGCAGTTGCCAGGGAGGATGTAATTAAACAAATAGTTAAACTCAAACCAAACAAATCCCCAGGGCCGGATGAAGTGTTTGCCAGGGTGCTTAAAGAATGCAAATAGGAGCTTTCCGAGCCACTGTCTATTATATTTAATAAATCAATAGAGTTAGGCAAAGTGCCAGAGTTACGGAAAGTTGCTAATGTGATACCAATTTTTAAGAAAGGAGATTACTTGCGTCTAACTATCGACCAATTAGCCTAGCGTATAGTGTGGGAAAGTTACTTGAATCGATAATTGCAAATAAAATTCATCTTCATCTTGAAAAACACAAATTAATAAATGAGTCGCAACATGGTTTTACAAATGGCCGTTCATGTTTAACAAATTTGCTATCTTTTTAAGAACATAAGAACAAAGGTAACTGCAGAAGGCCTATTGGCCCATACGAGGCAGCTCCTATTTATAACCACCCAATCTCACTCATATACATGTCCAACCCAAGCTTGAAACAATCGAGGTACCTCAACTCCACCACGTTACGCGGCAACTGGTTTCACAAATCAACAACCCTGTTACTGAACCAGTATTTACCCAAGTCTTTCCTAAATCTAAACTTATCCAATTTATACCCATTGTTTCCTGTTCTGTCTTGTGTTGATACTTTTAATACCCTAATAATATCCCCTTTGTTATGTCCATTCATCCACTTGTAAACCTCTATCATGTCACCCCTAACTCTTCGCCTTTCCAGTGAATGCAACTTAAGCTTTGTTAATCTTTCTTCATATGAAAGATTTCTAATTTGGGGAATTAACTTAGTCATCCTACGCTGGACACGTTCAAGTGAATTTATATCCATTCTATAATATGGCGACCAAAACTGAACTGAATAATCTAAATGGGGCCTAACTAGAGCAAGATATAGCTTGAGAACCACACCAGGTGTCTTGTTACTAACGCTGCGATTAATAAATCCAAGTGTCCGATATGCCTTATTACGAACATTCATGCATTGATCTTTTTGTTTTAAATTCTTACTAATCATAACTCCCAGATCCCTTTCGGAATCCGACTTCGCAATCCCAACACCATCTAGCTCGTATCTTGTAACTCTATCATCATTACCTAGCTTCAGAACTTTACATTTATCAGCATTAAACTGCATTTGCCAATCATTTGACCGTTTCAAAACCCTATCTAGATCAACTTGAAGTGATAGTGAGTCCTCCTCCGAATTAATTTCCCTACCGATTTTCGTATCATCGGCAAATTTGCAAATGTTGCTACTCAATCCTGAATCTAAATCATTTATATATATTATAAACAACAGAGGTCCCAGGACAGAGCCCTGAGGTACTCCACTAACAACATTATCCCACTCTGACTTGATTCCATTTAAACTGGATCCCATCCCATATTGGAATCCCATTAAATGAAAAAGCTGATGAAATTGCTAAATTGGCAACTCGTCATCCAGTGATACATAAAACAATTCAACCCAGCCTAGAGAACATAAAAAACATCATCACCAAAAAACTCTCACATCTCAACAAAGCCTACCTGCACCAGAGAATAGCTGAAGGTTCGCCATCTGCAACATGGTATCTTCAGGCAACCAAATTAGAAAGGTTAAATATCCCAAAAGGAATCCACAGGGAAATAGCAGATAGGTTATATAGACTACGTCTAGGTTACAGATGCAACTGGGAGATTGGTGAACCCCGACAGAGAGAGTGCATCTTCTGCCAAACTGTCACAGAAAAGCCATTACATAAGAACATAAGAACAAAGGTAACTGCAGAAGGCCTATTGGCCCATACGAGGCAGCTCCTATTCTATAACCACCCAATCCCACTCATATACTTGTCCAACCCGTGCTTGAAACAATCGAGGGACCCCACCTCCACAATGTTACGCGGCAATTGGTTCCACAAATCAACAACCCTGTTACTGAACCAGTATTTACCCAAGTCTTTCCTAAATCTAAACTTATCCAATTTATATCCATTGTTTCGTGTTCTGTCCTGTGTTGATACTTTTAATACCCTATTAATATCCCCCCGGTTATGTCCATTCATCCACTTGTAAACCTCTATCATGTCACCCCTAACTCTTCGCCTTTCCAGTGAATGCAACTTAAGCTTTGTTAATCTTTCTTCATATGAAAGATTTCTAATTTGGGGAATTAACTTAGTCATCCTACGCTGGACACGTTCAAGTGAATTTATATCCATTCTATAATATGGCGACCAAAACTGAACTGCATAATCTAAATGGGGCCTAACTAGAGCAAGATATAGCTTGAGAACCACACCAGGTGTCTTGTTACTAATGCTGCGATTAATAAATCCAAGTGTCCGATTTGCCTTATTACGAACATTTATGCATTGATCCTTTTGTTTTAAATTCTTACTAATCATAACACCCAGATCCCTTTCGCAATCCGACTTCGCAATCACAACACCATCTAGCTCGTATCTTGTAACTCTATCATCATTACCTAACCTCAGAACTTTACATTTATCAGCATTAAACTGCATCTGCCAATCCTTTGACCATTTCAAAACCCTATCTAGATCAACTTGAAGTGATAGTGAGTCCTCCTCCGAATTAATTTCCCTACCGATTTTCGTATCATCGGCAAATTTGCAAATGTTGCTACTCAAACCTGAATCTAAATCATTTATATATATTATAAACAACAGAGGTCCCAGGACAGAGCCTTGAGGCACTCCACTTACAACATTTTCCCACTCTGACTTGATTCCATTTATACTAACTCTCTGTTTCCTTTGGTATAGCCATGCCCTAATCCAGCTTAATATAGCACCCCCAATACCATGAGACTATTTTTTTAATCAGTCTTTCATGTGGCACTGTATCAAAAGCTTTGCTAAAGTCAAGGTATACAACATCGCAATCCTTACCACTATCAACTGCCTCAACAATGCTAGAATAAAAAGATAACAAATTTGTTAAACATGAACGGCCATTTATAAAACCATGTTGCGACTCAATTATTAATTTATGTTTTTCAAGATGAAGACGAATTTTATTTGCTATTATAGATTCGAGTAACTTTCCCACAATAGACGTTAGGCTAATTGGTCGATAGTTAGACGCAAGTGATCTATCTCCTTTCTTAAAAACTGGTATCACATTAGCAACTTTCCAAAACTCTGGCACTCTGCCTGACTCTATTGATTTATTAAATATGGTTGACAGTGGGTCACAAAGCTCCTCTTTGCATTCTTTAAGCACCCTGGCAAACACTTCATCCGGCCCTGGGGATTTGTTTGGTTTGAGTTTTACTATTTGTTTAAGAACATCCTCCCTGGTAACTGCTAAACTCGTCAACCTGTCCTCGTCCCCACCCACATAGACTTGTTCGGCTGAAGGCATATTGTTAAGTTCCTCTTTAGTAAATACAGATACAAAATATTTATTAAAAATACTACTCATCTCTTCATCACTATCTGTTATTTGACCTGTCTCAGTTTTTAATGGACCTATCCTTTCCCTAGTCTTAGTACGTTATAACTGAAAAAACCCTTTGGATTTGTCTTTGCTTGCCCTGCTATGCGAACTTCATAGTTTCTTTTTGCTTTCCTTATCTCTTTTTTAACATTTCTAACCAGTTGTACGAATTCCTGTTCTAAAGTGACCTCCCCATTTTTAATCCTTTTGTACCAAGCTCTCTTTTTACCTATAAGGTTCTTCAAATTCTTTGTTATCCACTTTGGGTCATTAGTATTCGATCTATTCAATTTGTATGGTATACTACGTTCCTGTGCTTTGTTTAGAATATTCTTAAATAAGTTATATATTGAATCCACATCGAAATCCCCATTTAAGTCACCTAACGCTGGGTTCATGTCTCGCTCCAAGACCGGCCCACACCCCATACCCAAGACTTTCCAATCAATTTGACCCAAAAAATTTCTTAGGCTATTGTAACAAACTAGGCTGTTGTAAGAATTATTCCAGAAGGTTCCAGAAGTTCGAGTAGGGACCTGACCTCTCAACAACGCCCAGTCCCCTGGGAATTAGCAGGTCTGAGTCACAAATGGCGGGCATCTTTGTTCATAGCTGCGTATAATGAACCATCCTATAGTATTCAGTAATTTAGAGAAAATTAGCCTTTATTCATTTTGCATTAAAATTGTATTGTATAATAGTACTGGATACAATATCAAGAGTATTCTAATTATTGAGTTTAAGTCACCATCAGTGACGTCACGAATCAGATCTAACTTTTAAGGCGGAGTGACCGGCGGTCATAGGTCAGCAGGGGTGACAGGTCTACTATTTCTCAAAGTTTTAATAACCATTTTTGTGATCGGGAACAGCTCTGCCGTTAGAGGCTTGTGTAATTTATTTCAGTAAAATAATTCAACCAGTCTGGATCAATTAAGTACAACAGAGTTTAATTGTTATAACTTAAACCTTGCTAGTATCTTGGAAACTTTGACTAGGCGGAAGGTTACAATGTTCTTGTCTGGGGTAGACCAGACGAGGAAAAGATCAGTGTGAATACGGGAGCAGCTGGGAGAGGTCAAACATCTTACCTCTCCCCAAGACCAGCCCAACACCCAGAGCTGGTCGCCCAAGGTATAGTTGCTATGGTTATGTATAGAAATAGTCTCATTTGCCACTCAGGTCAAGTAGGGAGTGTTAAAGTGATAGGGAGTGAACACATTTAGATTTTTGTTTTAGTTTCTTTTAATAAATTAAGTTAATAATTTGCATTTTTATTGTTTCCATTTGGTTATGTGTATACTTGTCCTGGTCACGTGGTCCACACGAGGCAGAGTTGTATTGGGCGCCGATTCTAACATCGAATCGGAATTATCATTACCGTGTAATTTATTCCACACTCAAGGTCATCGTATATAGTGGGGATCAAGCCCCTAGGTTGATTAATTAGCGTGATCGATCCAGACCTCGATCATTGCTCTTCTTGAATTACTGGTCTGGTGGTGGCAGCGTAGAGGCGACTCTAGGGTTTTGCTCAGAGCTTAGGTCACGTCATACTGGGTGTAGAATCCTAAGTCGGTCAATCGTCTTAGGACCACGTGGCGTGGAGTTGGCTTTGGTAAAAGTTTTGGAGTCCCTTGGTAGAGAATAAAAAGTAAGAATACGGGTAGAGGGAGTAGAAGGAAGAGAAGAGAGAGAGAAACCCGAACCCGTGTTACAATGGTGGCAGCGGTGGGATCAACAATTTTGTTTGAAATTGTTGAAAGGCTCACGCGTCTAGCCGTTCGAACACGTGCGCGGATGCTAAGGAGACAGCCGCGGGCCAGGATTAGCAGTGCGCCCCACAACAGTGCGTTTGAGTGGGGATTGGCGAATCTTGGGTCATGCGGGCTGATATGATTAAGGTTTAGTTAGTAAGATTAGGCTGTTAAAATAGATTTATTGAAAAGGAGACCGCTCCGAGTTGGTTGGACTGGGTACCATACTCGACCCATTGCAATTAATTCAGAGGTGTTGGGAGCCGCCATACTCTCAACAGCAGTTCCTTGAGGGCTGTCGGGGGCGGATATATCTGTGGGACGCCAGTAGATAGTCCGAGGGCGTTATTAGACGACCCAAAACGCTAGGAAAAACGGAACTCCGTGAAGGGCGTTGCGGCCTCCGAGGGACGGACTAGTAAACTACCTAGCAGCGATTCAACAACTAAGTGATCGCACACTTAGTGGAGGTTGAGTCGTCCCTAGTCATAATTGTTGCTGAAAGCTGCGTGTCGCTCTGTTGGAACCTAGATGGTGTGGCCTCTAGGCTAGGTGTGGTACGGCGAGCCGGTAGGAACAATTATAAGATTAAGTCGAGTGCATTTTTGAATTAAGTATACTTCAATTTATAAAGTAATTTCCGTTTATTTGCGTTGTTCTAAATTAATTTTTTTCCCCTAAATTCAATCCCCGGTTAAAATTTTTCCCAAGTGTTTAGCGGTTTCTTGCATATTAGGCTAAGTGCGTACGTTAAGTTTTGTTATTCCCTGTTGTATTAGTCTAAGTCAGAGGCGTTGTTGCTAGAGTGTAGTTAATCCTCTGGACTTAGGGCTATGTGTCGGTCACTATAGTAAGTGAAGGAGTTTAAGGGATAGTAAGTTGCGTGTAAATGTTATTTGTCCGTGGAATATTTCTAAGTATTTTGGGATAAGTTTTCGGCTAAGTCAATGTCGGAAAGTCGTTAACTGTAATTAATTTGTATTCGTGGGTCACGTGTATGTTCTGGGCGTCATTAGGATTCTCCAGTCGATGCGAGTGATATTTTCTAGTTGTTACCAGTAAGACGGTAGAATTGTGTTTGTAGACTTAGAATTCTGTTTTCAGTAGAAACGTAGGTGGAAAATTTTCAAAGTCCAGCTTGGGCTAGAATCTGACTTTTTGGCGAAAATTCTAATTTTCAGGTTTCGTGTATATCCTAGGGTCAGTATTACTCTCTAGTGCGCGCAAGGGACGTAATTCTGTTCGTAAAGCATTAAACAGTGATAATTACATTTTTGCCGAATTTAGTTATTTTTCGAGAAAATCGTGTCGTAATTTTGTCAGAGTCCATTTGAGGTGAAAATCTCGGATTTTGACGAAAATTCGAATTAGTGAGTGTTGAAACCGCCCGAAGTGTCAGTATTGTTCTGTATACAACGTCAGTAGTAAATAATAACGTATTTATATCTGGAAACGAGAAACCCAAATTTTTTGTGAATTAAAGGAGTTTTGTGATATTTGGGGTGACAGAAATTTTTTTCCCTCGGAGTCAGAAAAATTGGCAGAGTCCAGCAATTGAGTAAAGACGCAGTTTTTGATAAAAATTCAATTTTTGATAAGTATATATAGGTCCTGGGTGTCTATATTAATCGCTAGAGCGGTTTATTAACGTAAAACTAGTTATTTTCCTTCAGAACAAAAATTTTGATTTTTCAGCGTTTAAGCGAAAAAGCGCGGGACTTAGTTTTTTTCAGCGCAGCTGGTCCCGCTCCATCAGTCATCAGGGGCCACGCTGCTCACTTCAAGCGCGTTTAGTATTCAAGTACAGTAAATATTCTTTATTAATCCATCACGAGTGCTGCGCGTTAGTTGCGTTATCAATTAATTTGTTTTATATAAATTAGATTCTTTAATTTTTTTTAACGTAAAGGACTTAGGTTTCAGCAATAGAACTGCGGGATATTTCACGGTCAGACACGAGTGCGGGGCAGACACTCATTCATTGGATTCACTTCAACGATTCTCTCGATAAATCGGTGTATTTCCTATTTTGGGGATTTAGTAGTTGTTTCTTGGAAAAGAGTTGCAATTTTTTTTTATTATTATTTGTGTAAGATCACGGTTGTAGTGAGTCCGGGTCGAGAGTGCACTAAAGGGTAGTTTAGAAGAGACGTGGCACACCAGGAATCACAGAAAATGTTTAACCCAGATAATGACCAGTCAGTGGGGACCAGTGGGAGTGGAAGTGGAAGTGTAGAGGACAGCACCTCTTCCGACACCACTGGGGACCACCTAGGTACACCTCATCCGTCACTACAACAACCCCAACCCCATCCTCAATTCCCATACCAACCCCATCCTCAATTCCCATACCAACCCCATCCTCAGTTCCCATACCAACCCTTCCCCCAACCCCAGGCCACTCCATACCCATTCCAACCCCAGGCCACCCCATACCCATACCCATTCCAACCCCAGGCCACCCCATACCCATACCCATTCCAACCCCAGGCCACCCCATACCCATACCCATACCCATTCCAGCCCCAGGCCACCCCATACCCACCCCAACCTCAATCCACACCCCAGCCTGAGGCCACCCACACCATACCTCAACCCCAACCCCAGGCCGCCACAGCCTTAGACAGGCAGATGCGCACGGAGACGCCGGGCACTCAGTTGTCGCCATACGTAGAGGCGTTAAGTAAAGGCGAGGGAGCCAAGCCGAGGAACTGTGGCGCGGGTTCATCAGGCGGGAAGCAGCCCTCAGCTGCAAGTTCGAGCCACCCTGCGCGGGGTACCAACAGAGATCCGCGGAGGTGTTACTCCTGCTGGAAGCGCGGGCATATACAGAGGGATTGCGAAGTCACTCCTACGAAAGCATGAAAGCAGTCTCCTAGTGATGGTAGGCCTACTTTTGAGGTGAAAGTGGAAGGTGTGAGATTGACAGCTTTTGTTGATACAGGAAGCCAGGCAACAGTAATTAAAAAGTCAGCCTTCAGCAATTTTAAGAATGCACGTCTTAAACGTTGCGCAAAGACATTAACAGCAGTCAATGGGGAAAAGATTGAGATCGTAGGTCAAGGTTCAGTTAATTTTGAGATTGATGGGGAATTGCAGCCTCACACATGTACGATCGTAGAGAACCTTGATTTTCCTGGTCACATCTTAATGGGAACTGATTTTCTGTCGCGATTTAATTATTCCTTGTCTGCTCAAAAAGGGGCTAGGAACTGCAGGTTGCAGTTGGGACAGACTTCCTACCCAGTGGAGATGATCGACCATCCCCCAGTTGTAGCTTCAATTAAGAGGAAGCTGAAATATAATGCGCACTATCCAAAATTGATTTTTAAGTCTCTTCCAGACACAGTTAAGAGGTCATGCGCATTGCATGCATTGACCAAACAGAGTTGCCCACCACATTCTGTTAAATTTATTAAAGTAGCCGTGGGACGTCACATACAACCAGGTACCACCCTTCAGGTGGCTGGGAGATGTGATAGTTTATTAATTCCTCATCACTTAGTTGTAGTGCTCGATAAAGGTGCACTCATTCCAGTTGTCAATCTTTCACATAAGACTTTTCGCTTCAGGGCAGGTGATAGGGTATCTCAGGGAACCATGGTGGAGGACACAGAAATCTTTCACCATGAGTCAGCTGAGACGCCAGCCGTCACTGCACAATGTAGTGCACTAAATATGTTGAACACTAAAACACCATCCAAAGTACAATACGAAACGAGAAATGTTGCACAGAATGTAGAGGAAGTGGAAAAATTAATTTCAGCACTTGATTTGCAACATGTTGCACAGGCGGATAGGAAGGCACTGAGAGGAGTTTTACGAAAATTCCCGAAATTGTTTGCGACAGAGGATGACCAGATTGGTCTCCTTGATAAGATCGAGCACACCATTCCAACTGGTGACCATTTGCCTGTGTACACAAGACAGTGGAGGTTGCCGGAACAGGCAAAGAACATTATCAGGGAGGAGTGCCAGAAAATGTTGAGACAGGGCGTGATAGAGCCTAGTACGTCACCGTGGCTCTCTCCTGTTGTGCTAGTTCGGAAACCGGACGGTAGTTATCGTTTCTGTGTTGACTACCGGAAGGTGAACGAACTAACTAAGGGTGATGTGTATCCGTTGCCCCGAATACAGGAGATAATAGATCAATTTGGTGCTGCTAAGTATTTCTCAACTCTTGACGCAAAATCGGCGTATTGGGCGATTCCGGTGGCAGAACAAGATAGGGAAAAAACAGCATTCTCGGATGGTAGGCACACTTATCAATTCCGTAGGATGCCGTTTGGTTTGAAGACAGCGCCTTCGTCGTTTCAGAGGGCCATCAACTTTATCCTTAGTCCGGTACTGGGTAGGCATTCTTTAGCGTACATAAGAACATAAGAACAAAGGTAACTGCAGAAGGCCTATTGGCCCATACGAGGCAGCTCCTATTCTATAACCACCCAATCCCACTCATATACTTGTCCAACCCGTGCTTGAAACAATCGAGGGACCCCACCTCCACAATGTTACGCGGCAATTGGTTCCACAAATCAACAACCCTGTTACTGAACCAGTATTTACCCAAGTCTTTCCTAAATCTAAACTTATCCAATTTATATCCATTGTTTCGTGTTCTGTCCTGTGTTGACACTTTTAATACCCTATTAACTGGTATGATGTTGTGATATATTCCAGGACGTTTGAGGAACACCTACAGGACTTGACTGAGACTTTGAAGTTGTTAGATCAGGCAGGTTTCAGGCTGAATGTTCAGAAGTGCACCCTGGCGGCTCAGAAATTCAAATTTCTGGGGTTCCAGGTGTGCCCGGACGGTATCCGACCTGACCCAGATTCTTGCCGCGCCATTGCTGACATGCCTACTCCAAGGACAGCAAAGGACGTGCGTAGGTTTTTGGGGGCGGCCGGATATTTTCGTCGTCACATTGAAGGTTTCGCGGGCATTTCAGCACCCCTGACTGATCTGACAAAGAAAAATGCGAAGTTTGTGTGGAAATCTGAACATGACGAGGCCTATCGCAAACTGAAAGACCAACTAATCACGACACCGGTATTGGCTATTCCTGATTTTGAGAAAGAGTGGGAAGTGCACACTGACGCCAGCGGTATAGCTATTGGCGGGTGCTTAATTCAGCGAGACGCAGATAATTTACCCCATCCAGTAGCCTATTTCAGTAGGAAGGTCAAAGGACCTGAAGTTCGTTATTCAGCTACGGATCGGGAGGCACTGGCAGTAGTAGAATCAGTTAGGTATTTCGAACCTTACCTATTTCAGCGGCATTTTGTAATCTACACAGACCATCGAGCGTTAACACACATATTTAAGAAACGAACAAAATGCCCACGAATGTCACGCTGGTCTCACGAACTTTCGGCCCACTCGTTCCAGATCTTGTACAAGCCTGGTCCAGCACATGTTGTGCCAGATACGCTAAGTAGAAATATAGCGGCAATGCAGATTAATGAAAATATTGAAACCATTCCATCAGATAAAATGAGAGAATACCAGATGAGCGAGCCTAGATGGAAAGAAATTATTGAGTATTTAGAGGGAGGAAAATACCCGAAAAAGAAAAAGAATTTACCTATTCATGATTTTGAAATGAAACAGGGCGTCCTGTATTATGTTAATAGCCAGAATGATAGGGCAGTATTTCAGCTAGTTATTCCGGACGCGTTGCGGTCATCAGCGTTAAAGCTTGCGCATGCTTCAAAAATTGCAGGGCATCCGGGGATCTTTAAAACGCACTTAAAAGCAAAGTCACTATTTTATTTTCCAGGATTACTTTCTGAGGTAATCAATTTCGTGAAGTCGTGCCCTCGTTGCCAGAGGAGGAAAGGCACCCTTAAGGTACAAGCCCCACTTCAGGAATTTCCTGAAATTCGTGAACCGTTAGATCGTGTGGGGGCCGATCTGATTGATTTACACCACAGTCATTCAGGTAACAGATATGTGTTGGTGCTAGTTGACCATCTGTCTAGATACACTACACTAGTTGCATTACCTCAGAAGGATTCTCGTACGGTTGCAGATGCGTTCTTGCGTAGGTTCGTTACTGTATTCGGACCTCCTAAAGTTTTAGTCTCTGACCGGGGTCAAGAATTCAATGGGAATATATTTAGAGAAGTTTGTAAGATTTTAGAGACAACTTCGGCTTTTACAACAGCCTACCACCCACAAGCAAACGGAATGACGGAACGGACTAATCGTTCAGTCAAGGATATGCTTGCAATCCTTGCTGAACATGATGCAAACACCTGGGATGAACACCTACCCTATGTTCAGTTCGCCTTGAATACTGCCATCCACCAATCAATTAACACCCAACCACTTCATTTGTTTACTGGTAATTCATGCAATTTCCCGTTAGGTCTGCTTAACAGACATAATGTTGCATACGGGGAGGACTATCCTTCAGAGGTCCTGGGTAAAATGAGAAATGCATGGAATATTGCAGCTGAAGCGTCCAAGAAGGCACGGACTCGGTATGCTCATTTTTATGACAAGAAAGTGCGCCCTCTTGAGTTGACGGAAGGAAGCCTCGTATTGAGAGTGAATGAGGCTGCGCCCGCCAATCAGAGCAGGAAACTAGCTCCGAGGTGGCGAGGACCATATAGAGTAATTAAAAGGGCGGGGCCGGTTAATCTTGTTATAAAAGGAGTGTTCGAGGACCAGGTGGAAAGGACAATTCACGTGAATAAATTGAAACATTATCATGCTAGAGAGGAATTAGAACTGCCTTCAGCGGGCCTAGTTCCTGACTCAGCAGTGCTGACTCATGGCTTCACCGACGAGTCAGAAGATGAGGATGACCCTCTGTCATCGCTCATCAGTAGTCAGGTGCAGTCTCGCCACCCTATGGTGACGAGATCTCGCGCTATACAGTAAAGTAACTTCCTTGGTTAGTATAATTTAGTATTCATTAGATTTTCCTGTAAAGGCAATGAGATGTACTATGTCTATACTTGACTCAGGTAGCAACTTTTACCGTGCTCTGGGGTTCCACCTCCACCAAACCCAGAGTATATCTATGCTTCCGCTGTGTTGTGTCTGTCTGTTCCCAGGTCTGATTGGTACACCGACCCAGTTGTTCCAGCCACACGTGAACCCTTGTCTGTAAAGACCGAGGGGGGAGGCACGTTACACAAAGCTCTCCCCCACCAGACCCAGTAACCCATACATCAGTTACTTTGGGGATGAGTGACTGTCCAAGAGTCACCTGGCCGACGCCTCACGTCACTAACGAGGTTGTCAGGGCCAGCGAGCTGTCCACATTATAGCAGTCACCGGAGGTGCCATACAACGCCGGGGTAGCTGTCTCGAGATCACCACTACCCACCTGCTGCGTCATCAAGACTGCAGCCATTCCAGCAGTGTTGGAGGAGAGGTCAAGAAATGGAAAGCACGTAGCAGTACTCAAGAATTTCGCCGGAAGATTAATGATTACGTCATCTGAAGTAACAAGAAAGCGGAAGTAAGGCGGTCACAGGTGGAAGGCACGGTTTCCCTACAGAGTACCGGGACTCGCCAATAGAAGGTCGCAAAATTGTCTCCTTTGGCCTAAAGTCGGCGGTACGAGGGTATACACAGTTGGTGTTTACGGCCTAGTAACCTGGTGACATCAAGAAACGCCTGAGATGACGTGAGCAATGATGGAAGACGAGATTCACCTGTTCTGCAAACAAGCAACCCGCCTCTACGACCTTCCGACACCACTCCTGCTAAGAGACACCGTTGGTACATCCAGTCCTGCTCTGCTGTGGTCATCTGCGCCGTCAAGTTTAACATAAAGACTACCGTGTGAACTGTGATTGATACGAAGGCGTGTGGACTGTCGAGAGCAAGATTAATGGCCGAAGTAACAGTATTCTACAGCTGTCACTTGGCACTCCGCTCTACTACACTCTGTCGTCATTCAGGAGTACCGGATGGGAGTACAAGAGGACCAGGTATTGATGTCTACACATGGGGAGAAGCAAGATCGACACCGTCATCGTCAGCGACTACATTCAGCATACAGCAGCATCGATTTTTTTTAGATTACTCAATATGAACAATTGATACAAACAACAAAGTTGGCTCTGAACATCTGTGTAAAGAACATCTGGACACTTTTGTTTAAATGTTGAAAAACAGAGTTAGAATCAATTCTTTATAAATGTTGAAAAACAGATTTAAAATAATTCTGGTATAATATATGAAAATTTAACTATAAATTGGTCAGTAATCAAAATCGAAGCCCCTGTGTAATTGTCTCAGCCCAGAACAAACGGTTATGGAAAATTATGTTGTGCTATTTTTTTTTCAGAATGTTTGAACACAGGAGAGGCGGACCAATATAAACATTGACACTTCTAGTGAGTGAGAACACTTGGCTGTACAGTCAGCTGAAACCTGTGATATAGTATAGGAATTTTTATTTTTAGATACATGTAATAAACGTTAGGTGTGTTCCTTGATGGGGAGTGGTTAGTACACGGATGTGTACCTGATAGTTCCGTAGTACGCTCCCGGATGACTGAAAGTTCAGTCTGATGATATAACTTTAATGTTTGGTTGAGCACGGTGTGGCCGGCTCTAGAGGACACATGGACTTGGCTAGTGAAGAGCCAAGAGAGTTTAGTAGCTAGTCTTTGATGGAAGAGTAGGGACATGTTATTTAGCTATGTCAGTAAGGATAGGATGGATGTTTCCTGATATTGGAGGATTGCTGTCAGTTGACAGCTGAGAAATTTATGAAATATGAACATGTTTATTATGATGTTGGACTATTATTTGTCAAATTTTATTAGTTAGGTTAGCTTTTGTTTGTGGCATGAGTTGAATTGTGGGTTTGGATACTAAACCTCGTGAATTTTAACAAATTAACAAGGTTTACTAAGTGCTTGTGCGGGGGGGGGGGGTTGTAACAAACTAGGCTGTTGTAAGAATTATTCCAGAAGGTTCCAGAAGTTCGAGTAGGGACCTGACCTCTCAACAACGCCCAGTCCCCTGGGAATTAGCAGGTCTGAGTCACAAATGGCGGGCATCTTTGTTCATAGCTGCGTATAATGAACCATCCTATAGTATTCAGTAATTTAGAGAAAATTAGCCTTTATTCATTTTGCATTAAAATTGTATTGTATAATAGTACTGGATACAATATCAAGAGTATTCTAATTATTGAGTTTAAGTCACCATCAGTGACGTCACGAATCAGATCTAACTTTTAAGGCGGAGTGACCGGCGGTCATAGGTCAGCAGGGGTGACAGGTCTACTATTTCTCAAAGTTTTAATAACCATTTTTGTGATCGGGAACAGCTCTGCCGTTAGAGGCTTGTGTAATTTATTTCAGTAAAATAATTCAACCAGTCTGGATCAATTAAGTACAACAGAGTTTAATTGTTATAACTTAAACCTTGCTAGTAACTTGGAAACTTTGACTAGGCGGAAGGTTACAATGTTCTTGTCTGGGGTAGACCAGACGAGGAAAAGATCAGTGTGAATACGGGAGCAGCTGGGAGAGGTCAAACATCTTACCTCTCCCCAAGACCAGCCCAACACCCAGAGCTGGTCGCCCAAGGTATAGTTGCTATGGTTATGTATAGAAATAGTCTCATTTGCCACTCAGGTCAAGTAGGGAGTGTTAAAGTGATAGGGAGTGAACACATTTAGATTTTTGTTTTAGTTTCTTTTAATAAATTAAGTTAATAATTTGCATTTTTATTGTTTCCATTTGGTTATGTGTATACTTGTCCTGGTGACGTGGTCCACACGAGGCAGAGTTGTATTGGGCGCCGATTCTAACATCGAATCGGAATTATCATTACCGTGTAATTTATTCCACACTCAAGGTCATCGTATATAGTGGGGATCAAGCCCCTAGGTTGATTAATTAGCGTGATCGATCCAGACCTCGATCATTGCTCTTCTTGAATTACTGGTCTGGTGGTGGCAGCGTAGAGGCGACTCTAGGGTTTTGCTCAGAGCTTAGGTCACGTCATACTGGGTGTAGAATCCTAAGTCGGTCAATCGTCTTAGGACCACGTGGCGTGGAGTTGGCTTTGGTAAAAGTTTTGGAGTCCCTTGGTAGAGAATAAAAAGTAAGAATACGGGTAGAGGGAGTAGAAGGAAGAGAAGAGAGAGAGAAACCCAAACCCGTGTTACACTATTAAAATCAGCTTTTCGAAAATCTGGCACTTTAACAGAATTTTCTCCTACTGGTCTATTCCATTCTATGCTAAATCTGATTTCTTTGTGATCACTGCTCCCTAGCTCACTCCCTATTTCGATGTCATTAATTTGCGTTTCCCTGTTAGTTAACACTAAATCTAAAATATTATTTTCCCGTGTTGGTTCCTTAATGTGTTGCGTAAGAAAGCAATCGTCAATTAATTCTAGAAAATCTTCTGCTTCACTATTCCCTGTTTTGTTCAACCAGTTTATTCCGCTAAAATTAAAGTCACCCATGACATAAATACTGTTAGATCTAGATGCTCTAGATATTTCATCCCATAGATGCTTTGCTTCCATTCTGTCTAAATTTGGTGGCCTATATATTACTCCTATTATAATATTATTAGCTTTTTCGTTTAATTCAATCCAAATAGTTTCTGTGTGTGGCTCTGTTTTGATTCCCTCTTTGAGACTACATTTCAAATTGTCCCTAACATATATGGCTACTCCACCTCCTCGTCTAATATATCTATCTGTGTGAAATAGTTTAAATCCATATATTTGATATTCAGCTAATAGTTCTCTATTTTCTACATTCATCCACGTTTCGGTAAGTGCAATAATATCTATTTTTTCTGTGCAGACAAGAGCATTTAATTCGTTAATTTTATTTCTTAGACTTCTACTGTTAGTGTAATATACCCTAAGTGAATTGTTATTTTGCGGACCTTCTCTTTCCCTGATCGTTTTGCCAATTCCTTTCTCCCACAAACACATACTTTTATTACCTCCTTCCTCCAAATCAATTCCCATACCTCTATCTACTAACAGTTTAAACCCAAACAAACACCTCTAACCACTTCTTCTAACGAGTTCGCAACAGCAACAACCCCAGCTCTCGATAGATGCACCCCATCACGAGCATACATTTCATTTCTTCCATAGGTGTGTTCCCAGTTGTCTATGAAAGATATTGCATTTGATTTGCAATATCTTTCCAGCCGGCAATTGACACCAAGTGCCCTCGATATCCATTCATTTCCCACTCCCTTTCTTGGAAGAATGCCACATATGATCGGGATTCCTCCCTTGCTCCTAACTAACTCTATGGCTGTTTTATACCTCTGAATCAGTTCCTCACTCCTAACTCGACCAACATCATTTCCTCCCACGCTAATGCAAATAATGGGATTGTTCCCATTACCAGCCATAATATCATTCATGTTGTTTATAATATCACCAATGCCAGCTCCGGGATAGCAAACCCTTAACCTAATTACTTCACTATCTACTGGAATGTGAAGCAACCAATGACCTTAGAAGAGCTTTAAGAGTTCCTGAATCATGCAGTGGCCACCCTGAAGCCATCAACACAGCCACTCTCCTGGTCAACAAAGGTGTCCAGCAGCTGGACACCCTCATAAAGACTGTGAAGCAGTATCCTCCCCCGCGATAACAGCTTGATGGTTAAAAGCAACCTCAGAATACTGAGAAAAAAAAATTGTACCACTTACGGGCTATTCATGCCCGTGCCACCTCTTGGGTGGCTTAATCTTTATCAATCAATCTATCACCCCTCAATCGGCTTTAAACAAGCAATAAGAGAATATTTATCATCCCTTCTCTTAGCCTTTACCTCTGGAAGGGTTTCGACCCAAGCAGAATCAATCAATACCTCATTATCTTCTTAATATGAGTGATAAACTCTACGAGTGTCAAGCGTGTGGGAAAACATTTAGTCGTCTTGGAAATATGAAGAACCACAAAATGGTGCATACTGATCTTAAACCTCGCACTTGTCTCGAATATGGTGAAAGTTTCTGCCAAACTGGAACTCTGAAAAAACTCAAGAGGGCAAATTTGGGTAGTAAATCATATGAGTGTTTTGAGTGCGGAGAAACGTTCAGCCGAATAAAAAATTTAAAGAAACACAAAATGATGCACAAAGGTGAAAAGCCCTTCAGCTGTGATGTTTGTGGAAAGAATTTCAGTACCCGTCGAAATATAATTAGGCACTTGTTAGTACACTCTGGTGAGAAATCCCACGAGTGTTCAGAGTGTGGGAAAAGATTCTCTCGATATGACTTTTTGAAGAAACACAGAATTGTGCATACGAGAGATAAACCCGAGTGTCCAGAGTGTGGGAAAAAAATCGGTGCACTTGGAACTATGAAGAAACACATGATGGTGCACACGGGTGAAAAGCCTCATAGGTGTAATGTGTGTGGGAAAAATTTGAGTAGTCGTAGCAGTCTAAATGATCACATGTTAATGCATACTGGAGAAAAACCTTTCAAGTGTGATGAGTGTGGAAAAAGTTTCAGGTATCGTAGCCATATAGTTAGGCACATGATAGAGCATTCTGGTGAGAAACCTTACGAGTGTCTAGAATGTTGTAAAAAATTCTTTCGAAATGAACATTTGAAGAACCACCGAATAGTGCATACTAGAGAAAAATGTCAGACTGAGAAAAAGATTCATTCAACTTGGAGCTATGAAAACACACAGGATTATGCATACAAGTTTGGTCAGTTTATGATAAGATTTCTCATAATTTCGAGTGAAATAGATTTTCATTTTATTGCACAATATGTTTATAATTACTAGATCATAATATGTATTTTATTGGTGTAAGTAATAATATTTTTATCCCACTATCAAAGCTTCTTTTTTCTTCCTACTCTTGGTGATATTGTTTCTATGAAAACAGGTTAAATTTAAGACTTAAAATATAGGTCCTTAAATTTAACCTTAATTTAGGTTAAATATTGCTAAGGAAATTTAATCCTCAAAATTAAGCATTCAAAATGGATTTTATGATGACTTACCTTTTAACTGCCAAAAAATACTGTTACAAAATTAAGAGAAAACTAATAAAATCATATGAAACTTCAAGTGAACTATTTGGATAGAACTTGATCTCTCAAATGCCAGAGATAGGGGGAACAAGTTAAGTGTTTGCTATCCAGGAGCTTGAATTGGTGATATTGTTAACAATATCACCAATCCCGTGGATGAATGTAGAAAATAGAGAACTATTAGCTGAATATCAAATAAATGGATTTAAACTATTTCACACAGATAGATATATTAGACGAGGAGGTGGAGTAGCCATATATGTTAGGGACAATTTGAAATGTAATCTCAAAGAGGGAATCAAAACTGAGCCACACACAGAAACTATTGATATTGTTGACAATATCACCCTCCCGCCTCCCACCCCACACACAAAACACATAATATGCTACCAAAACACATAACGTATTACGCACCCGCCGCGAATAACCCGGAAAATACAAAAACAAAAACTGCAAAACATCACCCCGACAACCCGGACCACAAAACACCTCCAGGACATCCCGAAACCAGTCCACCAACCCCAGCAACCGGACACAAAAAAAAATACATGCACCTGCGATTCACTTAAACCCTCACAATGAACACATGCCTCAGAATCACGCAAGCCAAGCATACACAACCGCTCATTCGTTGCCAGCGACAAATGCAGAAACTGAAAAAACAATTCACGCTGCTGAGGCGCCAAGAACCGTTCCCCCAAACACTACCAGATACCACCCCAATCCCAACACGGGTATAAGCCATCCACTCGAGGCCGCACCCAGGGCAATAACACCCCATACACAGCCTTGCACGAGATTGACAGAAACCCAGGATGGCGGCAGAGCTCCCGAAGAATCCCCACGGCCGAAGAACAACCAGGGGGGAGGGGGGGTAAACAAGGCCACCTCCCGACAAACCCCCAAATCAACCAAATAAGTGAAGTGAAGTGAGCAGAAAAAAAACAGCCAGTGTATTCAACCCCCCACAGAGAACCAGCCCCTGATGCAACGAGACCCAGAAGAGGGCCTTGGCCTTCGTGAAGACGTCAAGAATGCCAACACCCCCCCTCTCTCACCAACGTCGAACGGCACACCGGTTGTTAACGCCCACACCATACATATATGTACACCATATACTCAAAATCCAAGGCCTTCCGACGATCCAACGGGAAACATCGAGCCACAAACC
The DNA here is from genome assembly GCF_040958095.1 of Procambarus clarkii. Lineage (NCBI taxonomy): Eukaryota > Metazoa > Arthropoda > Malacostraca > Decapoda > Cambaridae > Procambarus > Procambarus clarkii. The sequence goes on from NC_091175.1 coordinate 43,529,102, forward strand.
AGACACGTGACAAGACCTTACATGCAACAAGCAGTCCCCGCTGATAAATCGTCAAAGGACGATGCGACAAGAGGCCAACCGCAACCCCCAACCGACCGAGAGACAGCACCCCAATTCCACTCCAATAAGTGGTCATAGGAGGCAAACCAAGTAACCCCAAGAACCCGAATCGAGGAGACCACCGGAAACCACGACCTATCCCACACCAAGCGGGAGGCCCACACACCGATCCCCATCAACCCCGACTTCGCCAGATTAAGAACGGCCCCCGTGGCGGACTCAAACCGCAGGAGAACGTCCTTGACAGCTCCAACAGAACCCTCCGAAGCTACAAACAGAACGGTGTCGTCAGCATACCCACAAATGCTGAGGGTATGCAGACAAGGAGGCACAATCAAGGAACACGCTTTCACCGCCCGAAAGAGAGGTTCCTGAAAAATCACATACAAAAGCATTAACAAGGGACACCCCTGACGAACGGAACGACAAATAGGAAAAAATGAACTAAAAAACCCATTCACACAAACGCGACTGCGACTCCGGACGTACAACAAATGGACCCAACCCACAAACACCGCCGGAAACCCTAGCTGCTCCATAGCACTAAAAACAAACTCCAAAGACACCCGATGAAAGGCCTTTGACCAGTCCAAGCTGATCGTAGCCGCCGAAAGCCCATACTCGGACGCATAGAGAAGCACGTCACGAAATAAAGCATTGCAATGCATAGGGCACGGCCAGGCACACCACATAACTGCTCCATAGAGACCACCGACACAACGACACCGCAACAGCGACGCGCTAAAACTTAGACAGAATTTTATAGTCAACATTCAAGAGCGTAATAGGCCTCCAATTCGAAAACAACTGCAAATCGCCCGGATTTGGGAGCAGCCGTACGATCCCGTCTCAAAAGGAATGAGAATCGAAGCGAATTTTGGTTGTGGGAGATTCCCAGGTGAGGTATTTAGACAGAACGTTTTGTGCCAGAGATAGGGGGAACAGATTAAGGGTTTGCTATCCGGGAGCTGGAATTGGTGATATTGTTGGAAACATGAATGATATTATGACGGGAAATGGGAACAAACCCATTATTTGTATTAGTGCAGGGGGTAATGATGTTGGGCGAGTTAGGAGTGAGGAACTAATACAGAGACTTAGGACAGCCATTGAATTAGTTAGGAGCAAGGGAGGAATCCTGATCATATGTGGCATTCTTCCAAGAAAGGGAGTGGGAAATGAATGGATGTCGAGGGCACTTGGTGTCAATTGCCGGCTGGAAAGATATTGCAAATCAAATGCAATATCTTTCATAGACAACTGGGAACACTTCTATGGAAGAAATGAAATGTATGCTCGTGATGGGGTGCATCTATCGAGGGCTGGGGTTGTTGCTGTTGTGAACTCGTTGGAAGAAGTGGTTAGAGGTGTTTGTTTGGGTTTAAACTGTTAGTAGATAGTGGTATGGGAATTGATTTGGAGGAAGGAGGTAATAAAAGTATGTGTTCGTGGGAGAAAAGAACTGGCAAAATGATCAGGGAAAGAAAAGGGCCTCAAAATAACAATTCACTTAGGATATATTACACTAACAGTAAAAGTCTAAAAAATAAAATTAATGAATTAAATGCTCTTGTCTGCACAGAAAAAATAGATATTATTGCACTTACCGAAACGTGGATGAATGTAGAAAATAGAGAACTATTAGCTGAATATCAGATAAATGGATTTAAACTATTTCCCACAGATAGATATATTAGACAAGGAGGGGGAGTAGCCATATATGTTAGGGACAATTTGAAATGTAGTCTCAAAGAGGGAATCAAAACTGAGCAACACACAGAAACTATTTGGATAGAATTAAACGAAAAAGCAAATAATATTATAATAGGAGTTATATATAGGCCACCAAATTTAGACAGAATGGAAGCAAAGCATCTATGGGATGAAATATCTAGAGCATCTAGATCTAACAGTATTTATGTCATGGGTGACTTTAATTTTAGTGGAATAAACTGGGTGAACAAAACAGGGAATAGTGAAGCAGAAGATTTTCTAGAATTAATTGACGATTGCTTTCTTACGCAACACATTAAGGAACCAACGCGGGAAAATAATATTTTAGATTTAGTGTTAACTAACAGGGAAACACAAATTAATGACATCGAAATAGGGAGTGAGCTAGGGAACAGTGATCACAAAGTAATCAGATTTAGCATAGAATGGAATAGACCTGTAGGAGAAAATTCTGTTAAAGTGCCAGATTTTCGAAAAGCTGATTTTAATAGCCTAAGAAATTTTTTGGGTCATATTGATTGAAAAGTCTTGGGTATGGGGTGTGGGCCGGTCTTGGAGCGAGACATGAACCCAGCGATAAATGGGGATTTCGATGTGGATTCAATATATAACTTATTTAAGAATATTCTAAACAAAGCACAGGAACGTAGTATACCATACAAATTGAATAGAACGAATATTAATGACCCAAAGTGGATAAAAAATAATTTAAAGAACCTTATAGGTAAAAAGAGAGCTTGGTACAAAAGGATCAAGTATGGGGAAGTCAGGTTAGAACAGGAATTCATACAACTGGTTTGAAATAAACCAGTTGTATTAAATCTCTACTAAAAAAGAGATTAGGAAAGCAAAAAGAAACTATGAAGTTCGTATAGCAGAGCAAGCAAAGTCAAATCCTAAAGGGTTTTTTCAGTTATATCGACCTAAGACTAGGGAAAGGATAGGTCCATTAAAATCTGAGACAGGTCAAATAACGGATAATGACAAGGAGATGAGTAGTATTTTTAACAAATATTTTATATCTGTATTTACTAAAGAAAAACTTAATAATATGCCTTCAGCCGAACAAGTCTATGTGGGTGGGGATGAGGACAGGTTGACTAGTTTAGCAGCTACCAGGGAGGATGTAATTAAACAATTAGAAAAACTAAAACCAAACAAATCCCCAGGGCCGGATGAAGTGTTTGCCAGGGTGCTTAAAGAATGCAAAGAGGAGCTTTCCGAGCCACTGTCTACCATATTTAATAAATCAATAGAGTCAGGCAGAGTGCCAGAGTCATGGAAGGTAGCTAATGTGGTACCAATTTTTAAGAAAGGAGATAGATCACTTGCGTCAAACTATCGGCCAATTAGCCTAACGTCTATTGTGGGAAAGTTACTTGAATCAATAATTGCAAATACAATTCGTCTCCATCTAGAAAAACATAAATTAATAAATGAGTTGCAACATGGTTTAACAAATGGCCGTTCATGTTTAACAAATTTGCTAACTTTTTATTCCAGCATAGTTGAGGCAGTTGATAGTGGTAAGGATTGTGATGTTGTATACCTTGACTTTAGCAAAGCTTTTGATACAGTGCCACATGAAAGACTAATTAAAAAAATAGAAGCTCATGGTATTGGGGGTGCTATATTAAGTTGGATTAGAGCATGGCTATTCCAAAGGAAACAGAGAGTTAGTATAAATGGGGTTAAGTCAGAGTGGGATAATGTTGTTAGTGGAGTACCACAGGGCTCTGTCCTGGGACCTCTGTTGTTTATAATATATATAAATGATTTAGATTCAGGTTTGAGTAGCAACATTTGCAAATTTGCCGATGATACGAAAATCGGTAGGGAAATTAATTCGGAGGACTCACTATCATTTCAAGTTGATCTAGATAGGGTTTTGAAATGGTCAAAGGATTGGCAAATGCAGTTTAATGCTGATAAATGTAAAGTTCTGAGGCTAGGTAATGATGATAGAGTTACAAGATACGAGCTAGAGGGTGTTGAGATTGCGAAGTCGGATTGCGAAAGGGATCTGTGAGTTATGATTAGTAAGAATTTAAAACAAAAGGATCAATGCATGAATGTTCGTAATAATAATAAGGCGAATAGGACACTGGGATTTATTAATCGAAGCGTTAGTAACAAGACACCTGGTGTGGTTCTTAAGTTATATCTTGCTCTGGTTAGGCCCCATTTAGATTATACAGTTCAGTTTTGGTCGCCGTATTATAGAATGGATATAAATTCACTTGAACGTGTCCAACGTAGGATGAACATAAGAACAAAGGTAACTGCAGAAGGCCTATTGGCCCATACGAGGCAGCTCCTATTCTATAACCACCCAATCCCACTCATATACTTGTCCAATCCACGCTTGAAACAATCGAGGGACACCACCTCCACCACGTTACGCGGCAATTGGTTCCACAAATCAACAACCCTGTTACTGAACCAGTATTTACCCAAGTCTTTCCTATATCTAAACTTATCCAATTTATACCCATTGTTTCGTGTTCTGTCTTGTGTTGATTTTTTTAATACCCTGCTATGTCCATTCATCCACTTGTAAACCTCTATCATGTTACCCCTAATTTGTTATCTTTTTATTCTAGCATTGTTGAGGCAGTTGATAGTGGTAAGGATTGCAATGTTGTGTACCTTGACTTTAGCAAAGGTTTTGATACAGTGCCACATGAAAGACTGATTAAAAAGTTAGAGTCTCATGGTACTGGGGGTGCTATATTAAGCTGGATTAGGGCATGACTATACCAAAGGAAACAGAGAGTTAGTATAAATGGAGTCAAGTCAGAGTGGGAAAATGTTGTAAGTGGGGTGCCTCAGGGCTCTGTCCTGGGACCTCTGTTGTTTATAATATATATAAATGATTTAGATTCAGGTTTGAGTAGCAACATTTGCAAATTTGCCATTGATACGAAAATCGGTAGGGAAATTTATTCGGAGGAGGACTCACTATCACTTCAAGTTGATCTAGATAGGGTTTTGAAATGGTCGAAGGATTGGCAGATGCAGTTTAATGCTGATAAATGTAAAGTTCTGAGGTTAGGTAATGATGATAGGGTTACAAAATACGAGCTAGATGGTGTTGAGATTGCGAAGTCGAATTGCGAAAGGGATCTGGGAGTTATGATTAGCAAGAATTTAAAACAAAAGGATCAATGCATAAATGTTCGTAATAAGGCAAATCGGACACTTGGATTTATTAATCGCAACGTTAGTAACAAGACACCTGGTGTGGTTCTCAAGCTATATCTTGCTCTAGTTAGGCCCCATTTAGATTATGCAGTTCAGTTTTGGTCGGCATATTATAGAATGGATATAAATTCACTTGAACGTGTCCAGCGTAGGATGACTAAGTTAATTCCCCAAATTAGAAATCGTTCAAATGAAGAAAGATTAACAAAGCTTAAGTTGCATTCACTGGAACATAAGAACATAAGAACATAAGAACAAAGGTAACTGCAGAAGGCCTATTGGCCCATACGAGGCAGCTCCCATTCTATAACCACCCAATCCCACTCATATACTTGTCCAACCCGTGCTTGAAACAATCGAGGGACCCCACCTCCACAATGTTACGCGGCAATTGGTTCCACAAATCAACAACCCTGTTACTGAACCAGTATTTACCCAAGTCTTTCCTAAATCTAAACTTATCCAATTTATATCCATTGTTTCGTGTTCTGTCCTGTGTTGATACTTTTAATACCCTATTAATATCCCCCCGGTTATGTCCATTCATCCACTTGTAAACCTCTATCATGTCACCCCTAACTCTTCGCCTTTCCAGTGAATGCAACTTAAGCTTTGTTAATCTTTCTTCATATGAAAGATTTCTAATTTGGGGAATTAACTTAGTCATCCTACGCTGGACACGTTCAAGTGAATTTATATCCATTCTATAATATGGCGACCAAAACTGAACTGCATAATCTAAATGGGGCCTAACTAGAGCAAGATATAGCTTGAGAACCACACCAGGTGTCTTGTTACTAACGCTGCGATTAATAAATCCAAGTGTCCGATTTGCCTTATTACGAACATTTATGCATTGATCCTTTTGTTTTAAATTCTTACTAATCATAACTCGCAGATCCCTTTCGCAATCCGACTTCGCAATCACAACACCATCTAGCTCGTATCTTGTAACTCTATCATCATTACCTAACCTCAGAACTTTACATTTATCAGCATTAAACTGCATCTGCCAATCCTTTGACCATTTGGAAAGGCGAAGAGTTAGGGGTGACATGATAGAGGTTTACAAGTGGGTGAATGGACATAACAAAGGGGATATTAATAGGGTGATAAAAGTATCAACACAAGACAGAACACGAAACAATGGGTATAAATTGGATAAGTTTAGATTTAGGAAAGACTTGGGTAAATACTGGTTCAGTAACAGGGTTGTTGATTTGTGGAACCAATTGCCGCGTAACATTGTAGAGGTGGGGTCCCTCGATTGTTTCAAGCACGGGTTGGACATGTATATGAGTGGGATTGGGTGGTTATAAATAGGAGCTGCCTCGTATGGGCCAACAGGCCTTCTGCAGTTACCTTTGTTCTTATGTTAAGAACATAAGAACATAAGAACAAAGGTAACTGCAGAAGGCCTATTGGCCCATACGAGGCAGCTCCTATTCTATAACCACCCAATCCCACTCATATACTTGTCCAACCCGTGCTTGAAACAATCGAGGGACCCCACCTCCACAATGTTACGCGGCAATTGGTTCCACAAATCAACAACCCTGTTACTGAACCAGTATTTACCCAAGTCTTTCCTAAATCTAAACTTATCCAATTTATATCCATTGTTTCGTGTTCTGTCCTGTGTGGATACTTTTAATACCCTATTAATATCCCCCCGGTTATGTCCATTCATCCACTTGTAAACCATGTCACCCCTAACTCTTCGCCTTTCCAGTGAATGCAACTTAAGCTTTGTTAATCTTTCTTCATATGAAAGATTTCTAATTTGGGGAATTAACTTAGTCATCCTACGCTGGACACGTTCAAGTGAATTTATATCCATTCTATAATATGGCGACCAAAACTGAACTGCATAATCTAAATGGGGCCTAACTAGAGCAAGATATAGCTTGAGAACCACACCAGGTGTCTTGTTACTAACGCTGAGATTAATAAATCCAAGTGTCCGATTTGCCTTATTACGAACATTTATGCATTGATCCTTTTGTTTTAAATTCTTACTAATCATAACTCCCAGATCCCTTTCGCAATCCGACTTCGCAATCACAACACCATCTAGCTCGTATCTTGTAACTCTATCATCATTACCTAACCTCAGAACTTTACATTTATCAGCATTAAACTGCATCTGCCAATCCTTTGACCATTTCAAAACCCTATCTAGATCAACTTGAAGTGATAGTGAGTCCTCCTCCGAATTAATTTCCCTACCGATTTTCGTATCATCGGCAAATTTGCAAATGTTGCTACTCAAACCTGAATCTAAATCATTTATATATATTATAAACAACAGAGGTCCCAGGACAGAGCCTTGAGGCACTCCACTTACAACATTTTCCCACTCTGACTTGATTCCATTTATACTAACTCTCTATTTCCTTTGGTATAGCCATGCCCTAATCCAGCTTAATATAGCACCCCCAATACCATGAGACTCTATTTTTTTAATCAGTCTTTCATGTGGCACTGTATCAAAAGCTTTGCTAAAGTCAAGGTATACAACATCGCAATCCTTACCACTATCAACTGCCTCAACAATGCTAGAATAAAAAGATAACAAATTTGTTAAACATGAACGGCCATTTATAAAACCATGTTGCGACTCAATTATTAATTTATGTTTTTCAAGATGAAGACGAATTTTATTTGCTATTATAGATTCGAGTAACTTTCCCACAATAGACGTTAGGCTAATTGGTCGATAGTTAGACGCAAGTGATCTATCTCCTTTCTTAAAAACTGGTATCACATTAGCAACTTTCCAAAACTCTGGCACTCTGCCTGACTCTATTGATTTATTAAATATGGTTGACAGTGGGTCACAAAGCTCCTCTTTGCATTCTTTAAGCACCCTAGCAAACACTTCATCCGGCCCTGGGGATTTGTTTGGTTTGAGTTTTACTATTTTTTTAAGAACATCCTCCCTGGTAACTGCTAAACTCGTCAACCTGTCCTCGTCCCCACCCACAGAAGGTTTTCTAGGTTTTCAAGTGGGTGAATGGACATAACAGGGGGGATATTAATAGGGTATTAAAAATATCAACACAAGACAGAACACGAAACAATGGGTATAAATTGGATAAGTTTAGATTTAGGAAAGACTTGGGTAAATATGATACGAAACGATGATACGAAAATCGGTAGGGAAATTCATTCTGAGGAGGACTCACTATCACTTCAAGTTGATCTAGATAGGGTTTTGAAATAGTCGAAGGATTGGCAGATGCAGTTTAATGCTGATAAATGTAAAGTTCTGAGGTTAGGTAATGATGATAGGGTTACAAGATACGAGCTAGATGGTGTTGAGATTGCGAAGTCGAATTGCGAAAGGGATCTGGGAGTTATGATTAGTAAGAATTTAAAACAAAAGGATCAATGCATAAATGTTCGTAATAAGGCAAATCGGACACTTGGATTTATTGTATCGCAGCGTTAGTAACAAGACACCTGGTGTGGTTCTCAAGCTATATCTTGCTCTAGTTAGGCCCCATTTAGATTATGCAGTTCAGTTTTGGTCGCTATATTATAGAATGGATATAAATTCACTTGAACGTGTCCAGCGTAGGATGACTAAGTTAATTCCCCAAATTAGAAATCTTTCATATGAAGAAAGATTAACAAAGCTTAAGTTGCATTCACTGGAGAGGCGAAGAGTTAGGGGTGACATGATAGAGGTTTACAAGTGGATGAATGGACATAACAGAGGTGATATTAATAGGGTATTATAAATATCAACACAAGACAGAACACGAAACAATGGGTATAAATTGGATAAGTTTAGATTGAGGAAAGACTTGGGTAAATACTGGTTCAGTAACAGGGTTGTTGATTTGTGGAACCGATTGCCGCATAACGTGGTGGAGGTGGGGTCCCTCGATTGTTTCAAGCGCGGGTTGGACAAGTATATGAGTGGGATTGGGTGGTTATAGATAGGAGCTGCCTCGTATTGGCCAATAGGCCTTCTGCAGTTACCTTTGTTCTTATGTTCTTATTACCAGTTAAAAAATCAGCATGTGACCCGCAAATGGCTCAAGGAAGTAATAGAGCAACAAATGGAAAAACAACAACAACAACAGTCAGCTAACATGTCACCTACTATCTGGCGACTCCACATAAATACGTGAACAACATTATCACCCCTCAATCGGCTTTAAACAAGCAATAAGAGAATATCATCCCTTCTCTTAGCCTTTACCTCTGGAAGGGTTTCGACCCAAGCAGAATCAATCAATACCTCATTATCTTCTTAATATGAGTGATAAACTCTACGAGTGTCAAAACATTTAGTCGTCTTGGAAATATGAAGAACCACAAAATGGTGCATACTGATCTTAAACATCGCTCTTGTCTCGAATATGGTGAAAGTTTCTGCCAAACTGGAACTCTGAAAAAACTCAAGATGGCAAATTTGGGTAGTATTTGAGTGTTTTGAGTGCGGAGAAACGTTCAGCCGAATAAAAAATTTAAAGAAACACAAAATGATGCACAAAGGTGAAAAGCCCTTCAGCTGTGATGTTTGTGGAAAGAATTTCAGTACCCGTCGAAATATAATTAGGCACTTGTTAGTACACTCTGGTGAGAAATCCCACGAGTGTTCAGAGTGTGGGAAAAGATTCTCTCGATATGACCTTTTGAAGAAACACAGAATTTTGCATACGAGAGATAAACCCGAGTGTCCAGAGTGTGGGAAAAAAATCGGTGCACTTGGAACTATGAAGAAACACATGATGGTGCACACGGGTGAAAAGCCTCATAGGTGTAATGTGTGTGGGAAAAATTTGAGTAGTCGTAGCAGTCTAAATGATCACATGTTAATGCATACTGGAGAAAAACCTTTCAAGTGTGATGAGTGTGGAAAAAGTTTCAGGTATCGTAGCCATATAGTTAGGCACATAATAGAGCATTCTGGTGAGAAACCTTACGAGTGTCTAGAGTGTTGTAAAAAATTCTTTCGAAACGGACATTTGAAGAGCCACCGAAGAGTGCATACTAGAGAAAAATGTCAGACTGAGAAAAAGATTCATTCAACTTGGAGCTATGAAAACACACAGGATTATGCAAACAAGTTTGGTCAGTTTATGATAAGAAATTCTCATAATTTCGAGTGAAATAGATTTTATTTTATTGCACAATGTTTATAATTACTAGAACATAATATGTATTTTATTGGTGTAAGTAATAAAATTTTTATCCCACTATCAAAGCTTCTTTTTTCTTCCTACTCTTGGTGGTATTGTTTCTATGACAAATCTATGAGTGGGATTGGGTGGTTATAAATAGGAGCTGCCTCGTATGGGCCAACAGGCCTTCTGCAGTTACCTTTGTTCTTATGTTCTAGGTTTTCAAGTGGGTGAATGGATGGTAGATAAATCTATGAAAACAGGTTAAATTTAAGACTTAAAATATAGGTCCTTAAATTTAACCTTAATTTAGGTTAAATATTGCTAAGGAAATTTAATCCTCAAAATTAAGCACTCAAAATGGATTTTATGATGACTTACCTTTTAACTGCCAAAAAATACTGTAACAAAATAAAGAGAAAACTAATAAGATCACATGAAACTTCAAGTGAACTATTTGGATAGAACTTTTGTGCCAGAGATAGGAGGAACAAGTTAAGTGTTTGCTATCCAGGAGCTTGAATTGGTGATATTACACCAATTCATAATATTACATGAATGATATTATGACTGGAAATGGGAACAAACCCATTATCTGTATCAGTGCCGGTGGAAATGATGTTTGACGAGTTAGGAGTAAGACACTGTATCAGTGCCGGTGGAAATAATGTTTGACGAGTTAGGAGTAAGACACTGTATCAGTGCCGGTGGAAATAATGTTTGACGAGTTAGGAGTAAGACATTGATACAGAGGTTTAAGACAGCTACAGAATTAGTTAGAAGCAAAGGAATCCTTATCATAAGTGGCATTCTTCCAAGAGATCGAGTTAAAAATGAATGATTGTCGAAGGCACTTGCCGACTGGACAAATATTGCAAATCAAATGGATAACAGGAAACATCTATGGAAGGAAAGACATGTGTGCATCTATCTAGGGCTGGGGTTGCTGTTGCGAGCACATTGGAACCTGTTGTCATAGGGTTGTTTAGGTTTAAATAGTTACTAGATAGTGATAGGGAATTGATATGGAGATATCAATTCCATAATTTCATAGGTAATAAATATATGAGTTTATGAGGAAAACAAATTGGCAAATGAACCTGGAAAGAGAATTGCCTCAAAATAAAAATTCAATTAGTCATATATTACTTGAACAATGTGAGTCAAAGCAGAAGATTTTCTAGAATTAATTGACGATTGCTTTCTTACGCAACACGTAAAGTAACCAACGCGGGAAAATAATATTTTAGATTTAGTGTTAACTAACAGGGAAACTCAAATTAAGGACATCGAAATAGGGAGTGAGCTAGGGAACAGTGATCATAAAGAAATCAGATTTAGCATAGAATGGAATAGATCTGTAGGAGAAAATTATGTTAAAGTACCTGATTTTCGAAAAGCTAATTTCAATAACCTAAGAAATTTATTGGGTGAAATAGATTGGAAAGTCTTGGGTATGGGGTGTGGGCCGGTCTTGGAGCTAGACGTGAACCCAGCGATAGGTGACGTAAAAGGGTTTTTCGATGTGGATTCAAAATATAACCTATTTAAAAATATTCTAAGCAAAGCCCAGGAACGTAGTATACCATATAAATTGAATAGATCTGTTACTGACCCGAGTCCAGCATCCGAGCACGGAGCAGTGACGACAACGCCATCTGTGGGTCAGCTCCCGAAACCCCCTCCAAATGGACGACGCCATCTAGCGAGGGCGGGATATACCGGCCACAGGGGCTGGTTTCCCGTCTTAATCAAATGCTGACCTCTGGTGAGGTGACGCTTAGACAGCAACGCCATCTATGGAGTGGCGTTGCTGTCTACGTTGCTCCATTGATCAATCAACGGAGCTGTCAATCAGCTCCGTTGCTACGCGGCGGAGCTGATTGGATCATGCCAGCTACAGGCAGGATTTGTGGTTGAAGGCCTCCACGACGGTGCATCCAGTGGGACTGTGATTGGGCTGGCCTGTTGCCAGGATAGATAAATCCTAGAGAATCAAAGGATTCATCATGAGGCCACGAGAAGAGAACCAGGGCTACTCATCTTGGATGAGTAGCCCTGGAAGCTACTCAGAGCATCCTGTGTCTTCGGAGGAAGACAAGTTATTGTATATAAGTGTAGTTACAGCCCCAGCGAGTGACTGTGAGATATTTATGGTGGTGGTTAATATATATATTTAAATTAGTGTATTTGTATCCCTTCCCCTTTAATTTCACTTGCGTTACGGAACACACCCCTTGAAAGCCACTACTAACTTAGGGCCGGATACCCAAACTCCAATAACATCAGATAACAGTGGATAACAAAGGATAAAAATGGATAACAAAGGATCTGAAGAACCTTATAGGTAAAAAGATAATGTGGTACAAAAGGATTAGGAATGGGGAAGTCAGTTTAGAACAGGAATTCATACAACTGGTTAGAAATACTAAAAGAGAGATAAGGAAAGCAAAAAGAAACTATGAAGTTCGCATAGCAGAGCAAGCATAGACAAATCCTAAAGGATTTTTCCAGGTATACCGGACATAGATTAGGGAAAGGATAGGTCCATTAAAAACTGACACAGATCAAATAACATATAATGATGAAGAGATGTAATTTTAGTAATTTTAAAAAATATTTTATATCTGTATTAACTAAAGAGGAACTATGCCTTCAGCCGAACAAGTCCATGTGGGTGGGGACGAGGACAGGTTGACTAGTTTAGCATTTGCCAGGGAGGATGTAATTAAAGAAATAGTTAAACTCAAACCAAACAAATCCCCAGGGCCGGATGAAGTGTTTGCCAGGGTGCTTAAAGAATGCAAAGAGGAGCTTTCCGAGCCACTGTCAACCATATTTAATAAATCAATAGAGTTAGGCAAAGTGCTAGAGTTATGGAAAGTTGCTAATGTGATACCAATTTTTAAGAAAGGAGATCACTTGCGTCTAACTATCGACCAATTAGCCTAGCGTCTAGCGTGGGAAAGTTACTTGAATCGATAATTGCAAATAAAATTCGTCTTCATCTTGAAAAACACAAATTAATAAATGAGTCGCAATATGGTTTTACAAATGGCCGTTCATGTTTAACAAATTTGCTATCTTTTTAAGAACATAAGAACAAAGGTAACTGCAGAAGGCCTATTGGCCCATACGAGGCAGCTCCTATTTATAACCACCCAATCTCACTCATATACATGTCCAACCCATGCTTGAAACAATCGAGGTACCCCACCTCCACCACGTTACGCGGCAACTGGTTTCACAAATCAACAACCCTGTTACTGAACCAGTATTTACCCAAGTCTTTCCTAAATCTAAACTTATCCAATTTATACCCATTGTTTCCTGTTCTGTCTTGTGTTGATACTTTTAATACCCTAATAATATCCCCTTTGTTATGTCCATTCATCCACTTGTAAACCTCTATCATGTCACCCCTAACTCTTCGCCTTTCCAGTGAATGCAACTTAAGCTTTGTTAATCTTTCTTCATATGAAAGATTTCTAATTTGGGGAATTAACTTAGTCATCCTACGCTGGACACGTTCAAGTGAATTTATATCCATTCTATAGTACAGCGACCAAAACTTAACTGCATAATCTAAATGGGGCCTAACCAGAGCTAGATATAGCTGAAGAACCACACCAGGTGTCTTGTTACTAACGCTTCGATTAATAAACCCCAGTGTCCTATTTGCCTTATTACGAACATTTATGCATTGATCCTTTTGTTTTAAATTCTTACTAATCAAAACTCCCAGATCCCTTTCGCAATCTCAACACCATCTAGATCGTATCTTGTAACTCTATCATCATTACCTAACCTCAGAACTTTACATTTATCAGCATTAAACTGCATCTGCCAATCCTTTGACCATTTCAAAACCCTATTTAGATCAACTTGAAGAGATAGTGAGTCCTCGTCCGAATAAATATCCCTACCGATTTTTGTATCATCGGCAAATTTGCAAATGTTGCTACTCAAACCTGAATCTAAATCATTTATATATATTATAAATGCACATCTTGCCTAAACATGCAAGAGAGATTATGCAACCTTAGAACACTTTCCCACCAGGAGATTCGAACCCTAGCCAGCACAGAAGCCTGAAGTCGTGGAGTGGCCTACGCGGCGGAGCTGATTGGATCCTGCCAGCTACAGGCAGGATTTGTGGTTGAAGGCCTCCACGACGGTGCACCCAGTGGGACTGTGATTGGGCTGGCCTGTGGCCAGGGTAGATAAATCCTAGAGAATCAAAGGATTCATCATGAGGCCACGAGAAGAGAACCAGGGCTACTCATCTTGAGCACCGTAGAGCATCCTGTGTCTTCGGAGGAAGACAAGTTATTGTATATAAGTGTAGTTACAGCCCCAGCGAGTGACTGTGAGATATTTATGGTGGTGGTTAATATATATATTTAAATTAGTGTATTTGTATCCCTTCCCCTTTAATTTCACTTGCGTTACGGAACACACCCCTTGAAAGCCACTACTAACTTGGGGCCGGATACCCAAACTCCAATAACATCAGAGAAGAACCCCAGTTGCGACCCAATAGGGCCGTAACAAGATCGAATACTAATGATCCAAAGTGGATAACAAAGGATCTGAAAAACCTTATAGGTAAAAAGATAGCGTGGTACAAAAGGATTAGGATTGGGGAAGTCAGTTTAGAACAGGAATTCATACAACTGGTTAGAAATACTAAAAAAGAGATAAGGAAAGCAAAAAGAAACTATGAAGTTCGCATAGCAGAGCTAGCAAAGACAAATCCTAAAGGATTTTTCCAGTTATACCAGACATAGATTAGGGAAAGGATAGGTCCATTAAAAACTGAGACAGATCAAATAACAGATAATGATGAAGAGATGAGTAGTATTTTTAAAAAATATTTTATATCTGTATTTACTAAAGAGGAACTTAACAATATGCCTTCAGCCGAACAGGTCTATGTGGGTGGGGACGAGGACAGGTTGACTAGTTTAGCAGTTGCCAGGGAGGATGTAATTAAACAAATAGTTAAACTCAAACCAAACAAATTCCCAGGGCCGGATGAAGTGTTTGCCAGGGTGCTTAAAGAATGCAAAGAGGAGCTTTCCGAGCCATTGTCTACCATATTTAATAAATCAATAGAGTTAGGCAAAGTGCCAGAGTTATGGAAAGTTGCTAATGTGATACCAATTTTTAAGAAAGGAGACCACTTGCGTCTAACTATCGACCAATTAGCCTAGCGTCTAGTGTGGGAAAGTTACTTGAATCGATAATTGCAAATAAAATTCGTCTTCATCTTGATAAACACAAATTAATAAATGAGTCGCAACATGGTTTTACAAATGGCCGTTCATGTTTAACAAATTTGCTATCTTTTTAAGAACATAAGAACAAAGGTAACTGCAGAAGGCCTATTGGCCCATACGAGGCAGCTCCTATTTATAACCACCCAATCTCACTCATATACATGTCCAATCCAAGCTTGAAACAATCGAGGTACCCCACCTCCACCACGTTACGCGGTAACTGGTTTCACAAATCAACAACCCTGTTACTGAACCAGTATTTACCCAAGTCTTTCCTAAATCTAAACTTATCCAATTTATACCCATTGTTTCCTGTTCTGTCTTGTGTTGATACTTTTAATACCCTAATAATATCCCCTTTGTTATGTCCATTCATCCACTTGTAAACCTCTATCGTGTCACCCCTAACTCTTCGCCTTTCCAGTGAATGCAACTTAAGCTTTGTTAATCTTTCTTCATATGAAAGATTTCTAATTTGGGGAATTAACTTAGTCCTCCTACGCTGGACACGTTCATGTGAATTTATATCCATTCTATAGTACATCGACCAAAACTGAACTGCATAATCTAAATGGGGCCTAACCAGAGCAAGATATAGCTTAAGAACCACACCAGGTGTCTTGTTACTAACGCTTCGATTAATAAATCCCAGTGTCCTATTCGCCTTATTACGAACATTCATGCATTGATCCTTTTGTTTTAAATTCTTACTAATCATAACTCCCAGATCCCTTTCGCAATCCGACTTCGCAATCTCAACACCATCTAGCTCGTATCTTGTAACTCTATCATCATTTCCTAGCCTCAGAACTTAACATTTATCAGCATTAAACTGCATTTGTCAATCATTTGACCATTTCAAAACCCTATCTAGATCAACTTGAAGTGATAGTGAGTCCTCCTCCGAATTAATTTCCCAACCGATTTTCGTATCATCGGCAAATTTGCAAATGTTGCTACTCAAACCTGAATCTAAATCATTTATATATATTATAAACAACAGAGGTCCCAGGTAGCCCTGAGGTACTCCACTAACAACATTATCCCACTGTGACTTAACCCCATTTATACTAACTCTCTGTTTCCTTTGGAATAGCCATGCCCTAATCCAAGTTAATATAGCAGCCCCAATACCATGAGCTTCTATTTTTTTTAATTAGTCTTTCATGTGACACTGTATCAAAAGCTTTGCTAAAGTCAAGGTACACAACATCGCAATCCTTACCACTATCAACTGCCTCAACTATGCTGGAATAAAAAGATAACAAATTTGTTAAACATGAACGGCCATTTATAAAACCATGTTGCGACTCAATTATTAATTTATGTTTTTCAAGATGAAGACGAATTGTATTTGCAATTATTGATTCAAGTAACTTTCCCACAATAGACGTTAGGTTAATTGGCCGATAGTGTGACGCAGGTGATCTAGCTCCTTTCTTAAAAATTGGTACCACATTAGCTACCTTCCATGACTCTGGCACTCTGCCTGATTCTATTGATTTATTAAATATGGTAGACAGTGGCTCGGAAAGCTCCTCTTTGCATTCTTTAAGCACCCTGGCAAACACTTCATCCGGCCCTGGGGATTTGTTTGGTTTTAGTTTTTCTAATTGTTTAATTACATCCTCCCTGGTAACTGCTAAACTAGTCAACCTGTCCTCATCCCCACCCACATAGACTTGTTCGGCTGAAGGCATACTGTTAAGTTCTTTAGTAAATACAAATATAAAATATTTGTTAAAAATACTACTCATCTCCTTGTCATTATTCGTTATTTGACCTGTCCCAGATTTTAATGGACCTATCCTTTCCCTAGTCTTAGTTCGATATAACTGAAAAAACCCTTTAGGATTTGACTTTGCTTGCTCTGCTATGCGAACTTCATAGTTTCTTTTTGCTTTCCTAATCTCTTTCCTAACATTTGTAACCAGTTGTATGAATTCCTGTTCTAACCTGACTTCCCCATTCTTAATCCTTTTGTACCAAGCTTTCTTTTTACCTATAAGGTTCTTTAAATTATTTGTTATCCACTTTGGGTCATTAGTATTCGACCTATTCAATTTGTATGGTATACTACGTTCCTGTGCTTTGTTTAGAATATTCTTAAATAAGTTATAAATTAAATCCACATCGAAATCACCTTTTACGTCACCTATCGCTGGGTTCATGTCTCGCTCCAAGACCGGCCCCCACCCCATACCCAAGAGTTTCCCATCTATTTGACCCAAAAAATTTCTTAGGCTATTAAAATCAGCTTTTCGGAAATCTGTCACTTTAACAGAATTTTCTCCTACAGGTCTATTCCATTCTATGCTAATTCTGATTACTTTGTGATCTCTGTTCCCTAGCTCACTCCCTATTTCGATGTCATTAATTTGTGTTTCCCTGTTAGTTAACACTAAATCTAAAATATTATTTTCCCGCGTTGGTTCCTTAATGTGTTGCGTAAGAAAGCAATCGTCAATTAATTCTAGAAAATCTTCTGCTTCACTATTCCCTGTTTTGTTCACCCAGTTTATTCCACTAAAATTAAAGTCACCTATGACATAAATACTGTTAGATCTAGATGCTCTAGATATTTCATTCCATAGATGCTTTGCTTTCATTCTGTCAAAATTTGGTGGCCTATATATAACTCCTATTATAATATTATTTGCTTTTTCGTTTAATTCTATCCAAATAGTTTCTGTGTGTGGCTCAGTTTTGATTCCCTCTTTGAGACTACATTTCAAATTGTCCCTAACATATATGGCTACTCCCCCTCCTCGTCTAATATATCTATCTGTGTGAAATAGTTTAAATCCATTTATCTGATATTCAGCTAATAGTTCTCTATTTTCTACGTTCATCCACGTTTCGGTAAGTGCAATAATATCTATTTTTTCTGTGCAGACAAGAGCATTTAATTCATTAGTTTTATTTCTTAGACTTCTACTGTTAGTGTAATATATTATTATAGTCTGTGGGTTGGTTGGTGTTGTCGTCGTTGATCCTTCTCTACGGACAACCCAACCCACAACTCGGTAGAGTGCTTACACTTCACTAGGAGATCACCCTTGGCACTTCTGGCTCTTGGAGAGGGGCTCAACGTCACACGTTTAGGGGATGCGGCTCCAACACTTAGCCTCGTTGTCACGTGCACACACCCACTCGAGCCGCTATGACTCCCCACTCTCTCCTTATGAGATATAATCTCCTCAATCCCCTTTTGACTTATCAGTATTACCTTCTACCCTGACCACAGCAGTAGTTCTTGGTTCTTTCTCTCTTTCTCTCTCCTTCTTTACTACCTCCTGGGAAGCCTCACTAGGACAAGGGCAAACACCAGCAAATTGGGATACATTTACTGGACAAAGCACATACACGATACATACACACATATAATAATAATGAATCCTATACTCTATAATATCACAATCAGGTTGCACTCCAACACCATCAGAACTCTATTTTCAGCTTATCAAGTGGTATCCTATCTCCTGGTTCACCACCTGATACTATCAACCTCCTCAAGTTGATCAAGTCTACATACACTGTTGCACCACCAGCAAGATAATACATATATAGAAAATCAGCATTTGAATGCAATAACATATATCAGTACAAATGTTCATTGATACACAACAATGATCAATCGATCACTGTCAGTCCTGGAACGCATACATCTGTAGGTAATCCAGCCTACGACTGTAACTCTAAACTTCAGTGTAAAAAAACTCCTTGACATAAGAATACCAACAATCACTCACCTCTCACTGCGTCTTGCACGCTACTGACAACCAAACACTATCAACTCCCTACAAGTAATCCACCAGAACTTCCCTTCCACCTCTGGAAGTTCACTACCCTAATATCCTTAGGTTCTTCCGGGCTTCACTACCAGGATCCTCTGCAGCTCCTCCAGGCTGCTATCATGAAGTTTCCTTGAGTAACTACGGTGCTTCACCCTTCTGCTAGGTTCCTCCACAGCTCTCTTGGCTGCTACACCACCTCTACAGAAGCACGTGACACTCCTCTTCACTGCTTCTCCTCACAGCTCGAGGTCCTCTGCTTCACTACCTTGGAGTCTCATCAATTACTTCATCTAGGCTGGCTTCGAAGTTCTCAGCCACTTCTTCCCCAAAGAACAAACCTGCAACCCATCGACACTCCAATAAAATGTTCCCCTTTAACACATAAACAAAAAATATTCACACAATATGTTTGCCTCAAACCTCTATCTGTTCTCTACATACAGTGAGAGTGGACTCCCCCGTTTTGGGCGGGTCCATACTCCACCTCGCCTGGCGGCGGTCCTCACTCACTGGGAGGGTCTTCCTCCGTCAGGAGCCAGGCTCCCTCAGTCGTCGGTCAGAGCTCAGAGGGGATGGACGTCGCTCCATGCTCCTCCCTCTTCACTCTCCTATTTCAGGCTTTCTGCCTTATTAAAACATGTCTAACTTATAAATAAACATTGCTACTGTCGCTGGGCACACGACCAACTACAAGCAATCACAATGAACTGGCGTATATCGTGCTTACCACAGATTAACTGATCGAGGGCGCTTTCCCTCTGACGGCGTCTGGTCAGGGCACTCCACACAGCCCACGAAAATGCCTCTGAGGAGCTTATTAAACTCTGCTCGTCGACCAGGACTTGATACCACAACGTTCCCAGCTCGGTTCCACAGCTGGCACGTCTACACACTTCTCTTCTCTTCGAGATATATCACTAGGGGTTCCCTTCTGGCGGGAGCTCACGGAGCGCAGCTTCCCCCTGCGATGTCTGGCACTCAAGTGAGGTCAAGGTCCTCCGGAAGCGAGCCTCACGCCTCCAGCAAAATGTCCACATCTCCTAGCCAGTCATTTATCTGTTTTCTTCTTCATTGCCCATAATCTCAAACTGTTACACATATCCAAGCAACTATTTTACATATGCGTTATCACCTCAATATTCGCTAGACCTTCTAATCAGGTCAGGCTTGATGAATAACTCTCAAGGAGGGAGACTCGTTTCTCCTGTAGGCTGAGATCATAACACTCCCCTCCCCTTATTTTTGAGAGTTATTCTAGTGGCTAGGCTCGAGATAACGCATCAGCCACTACATTGTCTCGCCCTCTTATGTGCGTTATCACCAGGTCATACTCTTGGAGCGATAAAAACCATCTGGTTAATCTCTGGTTTCCATGCTTCATTTTCTTCAGGAAAACTAGGGGATTATGGTCTGTATACACCGTTACTGGGTGTCCTCCCCCACTCACATACACTTCAAAATGTTTCAATGCCATCACCAGGGCCAAAGTCTCTTTCTCGACTGTACTGTACGACCTCTGGTGCTTAACGAACTTCTTCGAGAAGAAGGACACGGGGCGGTAAATTCCATCATTCTGCTGCGTCAGTACAGCTCCGGCCCCTATATCACTGGCATCTACAAATAGCGTAAACGGCGCTTCAAAATCTGGCGACACTAGTACAGGTGCCTCAGTCAACAGTCTTTTGGTCTTCTCAAACGCTTCTTGTGCTGTTTCATTCCACTCCCACTTCTTGCTCTTTGATAGCAAACTCGTCATAGGAGCAGCTATGGTGGAGAAATTTTCACAGAACTTCCGGTAATACCCAATCATACCGAGGTATCTCAACAATTCTTTCTTACTCCTGGGCACCGGGAAGTTGTCAATGGCCTCCACCTTTGTTCTTACCGGAGCAACCTCGCCTTGCCCTACTATATATCCAAGGTACTCCAGGCGGGCTCTCCCGAACTCGCTTTTTGCCAAGTTGATCGTCATGTTGGCCTTCTCCAACCGATCGAACAAATCTAAAAGTCGATCCACGTGATCCTTCCAGGAATCAGCGAACACCACAATATCATTGATGTACACTGCACATCCAGTCGCGCCTTGTAATACCTGATTCATTACTCGTTGAAAACAACTACCACTATTCTTCATTCCGAACGGCACCACTTTATATTGGTACAAGCCGTCGGGTGTCACGAACGCTGAGATCCTCTTGGCCTCCTCGGACAGGGGAATCTGGTAGTATCCCTTCAGCAGGTCTATCTTCGAGACATACCGTGCACTCCCAATCCGATCTATGCAATCGTCAATGCGCGGTATCGGAAACGAGTCAGCGACCGTGACTGCATTCACCTTCCTATAATCGGTGCAGAACCGGTACGTGCCGTCACTCTTCTTCACGAGGAGGCACGGCGAACTCCAGTCACTGTCGCTAACCTCTGCCAAGTCGTTATCTAGCAGATACTTCACTTCTGCTCTCATTGCCGCCGCTTTCTCCGGGTTAACTCTATAAGGGTGCTGCTTGATGGGCTCAGCACTCCCTACATTCACTTCATGCACCGTTCCGCGGTGTCTTCTAGGCACGTCCGTGAATAACGACTTATTCCTCCGTAGGATCTCCACTAGCTCCTGGCGTTGGTCATCCTCCAAATGACCCAGACGCTCACCTATCTTGGCCAGGCTTTCTGTATTTGATATCTTCGCGCCATCGGCCCTCTCTAACTTACAGTTCTCCTCTTCTATCCCTTTGCCGTCTCCTACACAAAGCACAGTCGCCTGCAATGGGGTTTCCATCTGTTCTTCATCGCCTAGAGGCTTATCTCTGTCATAGTACCTCTTCATCATGTTCACGTGGCAAACCTGTGACTTCCTCGGACGATCTGGCATGTGGATTACATAATTCACCTCCCCTAATGCCTTCTGGATGGTATATGGTCCACAAAATCTCGACTCTTATATACTTCCTTTTACCGGTAGCAGGACTAACACCTGATCTCCTTCTTGAAATTTCCTGCCCTTCGCCTTCCTGTCGTGGTACCTTACCATCTCTGCCTGGGATGTCCTCAAATTTTCCTTGGCCAAATCTCTGGCCCTAGAGAGTCGCTCTCTAAAAGTTTTCACATATTGTCCCACGTCCACCTTAGGCCTATCCACGGTGAGCTGCTCCTTCAGCGCGCCCACTGGGCTCCTCACGGAGTGTCCGTACACCAGTTGAAATGGGGTGAATCCGAGTGATTCTACTACCGCATCCCTGATGGCGAACAACACGGATGGTAATGCCTCGTCCCAACTACTCCCTTCCTCAGCGCAGTATATCCTCAACAAGCTCTTCAGCGTTCCATGGAAACGCTCCAACGCTCCCTGCGACTGAGGGTGATACGGTGACGAGCGCACTTGCTCTACCCTCCATCCTCTCACAGTTTCCCTAAACAACTTCGACTGGAAGACACTCCCCTGGTCCGTCTGGATAACCTTGGGCATTCCTACCCACGCAATGTAGTTCTGTAGTCTATCCAGAACGGCTCTCGACGTCACTCTTCTCAGGGGGATTGCTTCGGGGAAACGGGTGGCCGTGCACATTATGGTCAGTAAGTACTCATGGCCTTTTCTGGTCCTTGGCAACGGATCTACACAGTCTATCAAGACTCTCTCAAAAGGCTCGCCAAATGCCGGTATGGGCTTTAAGGGTGCCTTTGGTATTGCCGGAGCCGGCTTACCTGCACGTTGGCACGCCAAACATGTCCTACAATATTTCTTTACCTCCTTCCACACGTTCGGCCAGTAGAAGTGCTCCTGCACCTTATTTAAGGTCTTCTTCACCCCTAAATGCCCTGCCATATCTACGGAGTGGGCTAGTTCTAACACAGCCGCCCTAAACTCCTTCGGCACTAACACTTGGTGCTTCTCCAACCATACCTTATCTGCGCCGGCTTTGTCCGGTCGCCATTTCCTCATTAGTACATCATCGTCCAAGTAGTAATACACGGGGACTCCGGACATGAATTTCCCCCTTTTGCCTCCCTGATTAGATCTATAAACTCCTCTTTCTGAGCCCTAATCAGGTCCGCTCGGTTCACGCTGAACTTTTCAGGTAGGGTCATTTTCACTTCCTGTCTCCTCGACTCCTCATTCTTCTGAGCTCGATCTTCGTCGAACAGCTCAGACATGTCCATGTTGACCTCCTCCCTTGGTGGAGTCGACACTGCCATATCATCTCCAATGTCTTCCTCGGCGGCTACGTCCGACTCTGTCACTACACAGGCCGGGTATACGATGACTTGACTGTCCTCTGCCTCATCTTCAAGGATGCTGGCTAGATCTATCTTGTCCGGCGTTCCACTTGTACCGCGGTCCTTCTGGTTCACCTCCGGCACAGCTTTTACTATCAGCTCTGGCAGCACCTTGGACCCACACAAGTCGTTCCCCAGGATCACTTGGACTCCTGGAACAGGTATGTTGGGGCACACTCCTAACATCACCTCCGCCGACAAATAATCTGACTTCAACTGGACAGCACACACGGGCATGTCACTCTTAGACAACAACCCATGTACCTTTATCCTCCTACTGCCAGCTAACAGTCGATCATTTCTTATTAGGCCTCTCAGAATCAAGCTCTGATTGGCTCCAGTATCCCTGAGGATACTAACCTCCACCTCGGGTTGACCTTCTATGCCGACCCAACCTTTACTAATGAACGGCCTATACCGCTCGTTCATCAAATCTACCTTCTGTGGTTTGTCTTGTTGTACATCAACGTACTTCTTCCGGGGATCACATGTCGTCAGGGTCACGACTCTCTTGCCCTGCCGACAATCTCGCATCATGTGACCTGATCTGTTGCACTTGTAGCATCTCATTTGGGAGAAATCTCTCCTATACGCCCCCGAGTGGCTCTGACTCTGCCCACTCGTATTGGAGTTCCTCGGACCAGATGTACTACTCATACTCTGTGGAGCTTCATTGGACTCTTGTCTCCTCTGCACACTTTTATTTTCCTGCTTACCTCCAGCAGGCGGACTCGGCAACTTTCCTTCCTGGGGCTTAAAACTAGCTGGTCTGCTTGTCTGCCCCCCAAAACTTCTTCCTCCCCAGACTCCATTGGATCTGCCATTGCTGCGTCTCACCTCGCTTCTCACTCTGTTCTCCCTCAAGCTCTTGTACGCTTCAGTAATCATATCTGCCCTATCTGCGGCATCTTTCACCTCCTTTATCCCTGCTTCTTGGATCTTGAACTTTGTTTCGGGATGCATCATCTCCAAGAACTTCTCCATGACCATCAGTTGCTTCAGGTCAGCATAAGATCCAACTCCAGCAGCCTCAATCCACTTCTGGAATCGTCTTTCCAGATCTCTTACTGTCTCAGCAAAAGTACACGCTCCAACTTTGATCATCTCTCTGAAGCGCTTCCTATAAGCTTCTGGGGTTAACTGAAACGAGCGCAATATGCTGCTCTTTACTGTGGCATAATCCTGACACTCTTCCAGTGACAATTGGGTGTATGCCTCCCTGGCTGCACCGGTCAATCTTAACTGGACCAGCTGGGCCCATTCCTCCTGTGGCCACTCCTTGATACTGGCTACTTTCTCAAAATGCTCGAAGAAGCTCTCTGCCTCTTCGGGCACAAACAAGGGAATGTCCTTCTCCCTAACCCTAACCTCTGGTGGGTGTGATACCTGGGTGGTGCTCTCTGGCAACCCATGTTCAATCCTTTGCTCAGCCAAGGTTCTATTCGCTTCTATCTGCATTTGTTTTGTTCTCTCTTTTTCTTTTTCGACCTGGGCTTTTTCTTTTTCGACCTCTAGTCTTGCTTTCTCTTTTTCTTTCTCCTGTTCCAACTCCAGTTCTCTTACTCTGGTTTTCTCTTTTTCTACTTCCAGTCTGGTTTTCTCTTTTTCTACTTCCAGCCTGGTTTTCTCTTTTTCCTTCTCGGCTTCATTTTTCATCTGGAGTTCTAATTTCATCTTTTCCAGCTGGAACTGTCTCTCCTCACGCTGTTGTTGGATCTGGAGCTCTAACTGGAATCTCTCCAAGCTCCTATTTCGGCTACTCCTACTACTGCGGCTACTCTTGCTGCTCCTACTCGATCCCTGGGATCTCACGTCATCCTGCCCATCATCCTCCTTTCCACTTTCAGCACCTTTCTGGGCTCCTTGTTCTGCCGCTTCACTTTTGGCTCTTAACTGCCTCAGGATCTCATCCTTCATCCCAGCTACTCTAGATGCTTTCAACCTAATGCCACATTTTTCTGCTATTTGTTTCAATTGATCCCTCGTGCAACCTTCTAAATCCTCAGGCTTGCCTGACTCCACAAACGCTTGCACCTTATCCATCTTTGTCCTGTGAGTCTTCCTAAGAGAGAGAGTATACACCTGCGGTCACACAGTTTATCTCAGCAAGGGTGTACAAATCCACTCTTGGACAGGGTGTGGGTGTGTCAGTTCACTCTCCCGGACACAGGCCCCCAATTTATTATAGTCTGTGGGTTGGTTGGTGTTGTCGTCGTTGATCCTTCTCTACGGACAACCCAACCCACAACTCGGTAGAGTGCTTACACTTCACTAGGAGATCACCCTTGGCACTTCTGGCTCTCGGAGAGGGGCTCAACGTCACACGTTTAGGGGATGCGGCTCCAACACTTAGCCTCGTTGTCACGTGCACACACCCACTCGAGCCGCTATGACTCCCCACTCTCTCCTTATGAGATATAATCTCCTCAATCATCTTTTGACTTATCAGTATTACCTTCTACCCTGTCCACAGCAGTGGTTCTTGGTTCTTTCTCTCTCCTTCTTTACTACCTCCTGGGAAGCCTCACTAGGACAAGGGCAAACACCAGCAAATTGGGATACATTTACTGGACAAAGCACATACACGATACATACACACATATAATAATAATGAATCCTATACTCTATAATATCACAATCAGGTTGCACTCCAACACCATCAGAACTCTATTATCCGCTTATCAAGTGGTATCCTATCTCCTGGTTCACCACCTGATACTATCAACCTCCTCAAGTTGATCAAGTCTACATACACTGTTGCACCACCAGCAAGATAATACATATATAGAAAATCAGCATTTGAATGCAATAACATATATCAGTACAAATGTTCATTGATACACAACAATGATCAATCGATCACTGTCAGTCCTGGAACGCATACATCTGTAGGTAATCCAGCCTACGACTGTAACTCTAAACTTCAGTGTAAAAAAACTCCTAGACATAAGAATACCAACAATCACTCACCTCTCACTGCGTCTTGCACGCCACTGACAACCAAACACTATCAACTCCCTACAAGTAATCCACCAGAACTTCCCTTCCACCTCTGGAAGTTCACTACCCTAATATCCTTAGGTTCTTCCGGGCTTCACTACCAGGATCCTCTGCAGCTCCTCCAGGCTGCTATCATGAAGTTTCCTTGAGTAACTACGGTGCTTCACCCTTCTGCTAGGTTCCTCCACAGCTCTCTTGGCTGCTACACCACCTCTACAGAAGCACATGACACTCCTCTTCACTGCTTCTCCTCACAGCTCGAGGTCCTCTGCTTCACTACCTTGGAGTCTCATCAATTACTTCATCTAGGCTGGCTTCGAAGTTCTCAGCCACTTCTTCCCCAAAGAACAAACCTGCAACCCATCGACACTCCAATAAAATGTTCCCCTTTAACACATAAACAAAAAATATTCACACAATATGTTTGCCTCAAACCTCTATCTGTTCTCTACATACAGTGAGAGTGGACTCCCCCGTTTTGGGCGGGTCCATACTCCACCTCGCCTGGCGGCGGTCCTCACTCACTGGGAGGGTCTTCCTCCGTCAGGAGCCAGGCTCCCTCAGTCGTCGGTCAGAGCTCAGAGGGGATGGACGTCGCTCCGTGCTCCTCCCTCTTCACTCTCCTATTTCAGGCT
Organism: Procambarus clarkii; assembly: GCF_040958095.1. Classification (NCBI taxonomy): domain Eukaryota; kingdom Metazoa; phylum Arthropoda; class Malacostraca; order Decapoda; family Cambaridae; genus Procambarus; species Procambarus clarkii. The sequence continues at coordinate 43,556,224 of NC_091175.1, forward strand.
TTCTGCCTTATTAAAACATGTCTAACTTATAAATAAACATTGCTACTGTCGCTGGGCACACGACCAACTACAAGCAATCACAATGAACTGGCGTATATCGTGCTTACCACAGATTAACTGATCGAGGGCGCTTTCCCTCTGACGGCGTCTGGTCAGGGCACTCCACACAGCCCACGAAAATGCCTCTGAGGAGCTTATTAAACTCTGCTCGTCGACCAGGATTTGATACCACAACGTTCCCAGCTCGGTTCCACAGCTGGCACGTCTACACACTTCTCTTCTCTTCGAGATATATCACTAGGGGTTCCCTTCTGGTGGGAGCTCACGGAGCGCAGCTTCCCCCTGCGATGTCTGGCACTCAAGTGAGGTCAAGGTCCTCCGGAAGCGAGCCTCACGCCTCCTGCAAAATGTCCACATCTCCTAGCCAGTCATTTATCTGTTTTCTTCTTCATTGCCCATAATCTCAAACTGTTACACATATCCAAGCAACTATTTTACATATGCGTTATCACCTCAATATTCGCTAGACCTTCTAATCAGGTCAGGCTTGATGAATAACTCTCAAGGAGGGAGACTCGTTTCTCCTGTAGGCTGAGATCATAACATATATCCTAAGTGAATTGTTATTTTGAGGCCCTTTTCTTTCCCTGATCATTTTGCCAATTCTTTCCTCCCACGAACACATACTTTTATTACCTCCTTCCTCCAAATCAATTCCCATACCACTATCTACTAACAGTTTAAACCCAAACAAACACCTCTAGCCACTGGTTCCAACGAGTTCGCAACAGCAACAACCCCAGCCCTCGATAGATGCACCCCATCACGAGCATACATTTCATTTCTTCCATAGAAGCGTTCCCTGTTGTCTATGAAAGATATTGCATTTGATTTGCAATATCTTTCCAGCTGGCAATTGACACCAAGTGCCCTCGACATCCATTCATTTCCCACTCCCTTTCTTGGAAGAATGCTACATATGATCGGGATTCCTCCCTTGCTCCTAACTAATTCAATGGCTGTCCTAAATCTCTGTATTAGTTCCTCACTCCTAACTCGCCCAACATCATTACCCCCTGCACTAATACAAATAATGGGTTTGTTCCCATTTCCCGTCATAATATCAGTCATGTTTTCAACAATATCACCAATTCCAGCTCCCGGATAGCAAACCCTTAATCTGTTCCTCCTATCTCTGGCACAAAACGTTCTGTCTAAATACCTCACCTGGGAATCTCCCAGAACCAAAATTCGCTTCGGTACCGCCCTAACTTTCTGAGCAGCCTGAGGGGCCTGCGCTCCGCCGTTCCTCGCTGATTTCCTCGCTGCAGGCGCACTACAGCACTCGTCCTCCAACACGGCAAATGAATTTGCCGTCCTTAGGGCGTCTGTAGGCGGCCTTGTCAAGGTCTTCTTAAGACCCCTGTCTTTCACTACTCTCCACGATGAGGTCTCGTCAACACTGGTCTCCTCCTTCGTTTCCTCTCGAAGTCTCAGCCGTCGTACCTCCTCCCGCAGGGAATCCATCTCTGCTCTCAGAGCTCCAACCACACTCACCAAATCATTAACTAATCCTTCCATTATTGCAATGAAGTTGTAAGGATTCTTCAAGTTGTAAGGATTGCGATGTTGTGTACCTTGACTTTAGCAAGGCTTTTGATACAGTGCCACATGAAAGACTGATTAAAAAGATAGAGTCTCATGGTATTGGGGGTGCTGTATTAAGCTGGATTAGGGCATGGCTATACCAAAGGAAACAGAGAGTTAGTATAAATGGAGTCAAGTCAGAGTGGGAAAAGTTGTAAGTGGGGTGCCTCAGGGTTCTGTCCTGGGACCTCTGTTGTTTATAATATATATAAATGATTTAGATTCAGGTTTGAGTAGCAACATTTGCAAATTTCCCGATGATACGAAAATCGGTAGGGAAATTAATTCGGAGGAGGACTCACTATCACTTCAAGTTGATCTAGATAGGGTGTTGAAATGGTCGAAGGATTGGTAGATGCAGTTTAATGCTGATAAATGTAAAGTTCTGAGGTTAGGTAATGATGATAGGGTTACAAGATACGAGCTAGATGGTGTTGAGATTGCGAAGTCGAATTGCGAAAGGGATCTGGGAGTTATGATTAGTAAGAATTTAAAACAAAACGATCAATGCATAAATGTTCATAATAAGGCAAATCGGACACTTGGATTTATTAATCGCAGCGTTAGTAACAAGACACCTGGTGTGGTTCTCAAGCTATATCTTGCTCTAGTTAGGCCCCATTTAGATTATGCAGTTCAGTTTTGGTCGCCATATTATAGAATGGATATAAATTCACTTGAACGTGTCCGGCATAGGATGACTAAGTTAATTCCCCAAATTAAAAATCTTTCATATGAAGAAAGATTAACAAAGCTTAAGTTGCATTCACTGGAAAGGCGAAGAGTTAGGGGTGACATGATAGAGGTTTACAAGTGGATGAATGGACATAACAAAGGGGATATTAATAGGGTATTGAAAGTATCAACACAAGACAGAACACGAAACAATGGGTATAAATTGGATAAGTTTAGATTTAGGAAAGACTTGGGCAAATACTGATTCAGTAACAGGGTTGTTGATTTGTGGAACCAATTGCCGCGTAACATTGTGGAGGTGGGGTCCCTCGATTGTTTCAAGCATGGGTTGGGCATGTATATGAGTGGGATTGGGTGGTTATAAATAGGAGCTGCCTCGTATGGGCCAACAGGCCTTCTGCAGTTGCCTTTGTTTTACTACCCTATTAATATCCCCTTTGTTATGTCCATTCATCCACTTGTAAACTTCTATCATGTCACCCCTAACTCTTCGTCTTTCCAGTGAATGCAATTTAAGCTTTATTAATCTTTCTTCATATGAAAGACTTCTAATTTGGGGAATTAACTTTGTCATCCTACGCTGGACACGTTCAAGTGAATTTATATCCATTCTATAGTACGGCAACCAAAACTGAACTGCATAATCTAAATGGGGCCTAACCAGAGCAAGATATAGCTGAAGAACCAAACCAGGTGTCTTGTTACTAACGCTTCGATTAATAAATCCCAGTGTCCTACTCGCCTTATTACGAACATTCATGCATTAATCCTTTTGTTTTATTAAGGCATTAATCCTTTTGTTTTAAATTCTTACTAATCATAACTCCCAGATCCCTTTCGCAATCCGACTTCGCAATCTCAACACCATCTAGCTCGTATCTTGTAACTCTATCATCATTACCTAGCCTCAAAACTTTACATTTATTAGCATTAAACTGCATCTCCCAGTCTTTTGACCATTTTAAAACCCTATTTAGATCAACTTGAAGTGATAGGGAGTCTTCTTTCTTGTTGATTTCCCTACCGATTTTTGTATCATCTGCAAATTTGCAGATGTTGCTACTCAAACCTGAATCTAAATCATTTATATCTATTATAAACAACAGAGGTCCCAGGACAGAGCCCTGAGGTACTCCACTAACAACATTATCCCACTCTGACTTAACCCCATTTATACTAACTTTCTGTTTCCTTTGGAATAGCCATGCCCTAATCCAGCTTAATATAGCACCCCCAATACCATGAGCTTCTATTTTTTAATTAGTCTTTCATGTGGCACTGTATCAAAAGCTTTGCTAAAGTCAAGGTACACAACATCGCAATCCTTACCACTATCAACTGCCTCAACTATGCTGGAATAAAAAGTTAGCAAATTTGTTAAACATGAACGGCCATTTGTAAAACTGTGTTGCGACTCATTTATTATTTTATGTTTTTCAAGATGGAGACGAATTGTATTTGCAATTATTGATTCAAGTAACTTTCCCACAATAGACGTCAGGCTAATTGGCCGATAGTTTGACGCAAGTGATCTATCTCCTTTCTTAAAAATTGGCACCACATTAGCTGCCTTCCATGACTCTGGTACTTTGCCTAACTCTATTGATTTATTAAATATGGTAAACAGTGGCTCGGCAAGCTCCTCTTTGCATTCTTTAAGCACCCTGGCAAACACTTCATCCGGCCCTGGGGATTTGTTTGGTTTTAGTTTTACTAATTGTTTTATTACGTCCTCCCTGGTAACTGCTAAAGTATTCAACCTGTCCTCGTCCCCACCAACATATACTTGTTCGACTGAAGGCATATTGTTAAGTTCCTCTAGTAAATAAATATATAAAATATTTATTAAAAATACTGCTCATCTCCTCGTCATTTCCACTGCCCTATAGCACAAGGTGGCACCAGAGGCATTTAAGAAAGAAATCATATCAATGCCACGACAATCACAGACCTGTCCAACTGTGTCGAGAACGTCGAAATTATGGGTGTTAAGCTCACTATGAGGAACTCAACGCTCTCCATCTTCTATGTATACACGAGCCATAGAGAACAAGACATTATGGATCTCTCAACAATCTTTGAAATAGCAGTCACTACACCTACTATCATCTCTGGCGACTTCAACGCTCATAGTGAATTAATACTTGATTCACCAAGAACCGACACCAACGGAAGACATATTGAACACCTCGTGGATGAAGTACCAGAAATCAATCTGCTTAATTCGACGTGTAACGTACGTTTAAGTTACGTTGTTGGGTTGATTAGATACACAGTGTTTAGTGTTTCATATTTATTTAGTAGTCCTGGATACAGCAGTGTCGTAGACGTTGAGAGGAAGCCTGGAGCAGAGCAGAGAGCTGAGTGAGGCCGGAGTCTCACGTTGAGAGAGGTGGGAGAGCGTTGTAGCTGGATGAGGTCGTAGTCTGCTGCCAGCTCTGTGTCGAAGCTGTAGCGTCTTGGGTCGATTAGAACTGCCTACACCGAGTACTACATTCTTGACTGGAGATTGTCCTGTTCGATATTCATCAAATCGCTTGCATATATGGTAATTACACCTCAGCTCCCTACTTCAAGGTGTGAAGAGTATTACCTGTAATTGGGGAAAGGATTGTAGCTTCTGTAATTAGTGCTAATTAGTTATGCTATTAAGATAATGAGATAATGGAGCGAGTATAAGGAGTATTATTATAAGGATAATGGAGCGAGTATAAGACGGAACCAACCCACACTGATGGGGGAAAGTTGGATCTCACGTTTGTTTCCACCAGTGTTTATGAGTTGTGTCATTGGTCAGTGGATCATGTTCTGACTAGTGACCACTTTGCTACAAAAACAGTTATTAATATAGTACTACCTCCCAGACCTCCAGCTCCCGGGCCCGGATTGGACTTTATCAAGGCAGATTGGACGAAGTTTCAGGAAGCTCTCGAAACTTGGCACCAAAACTACACTCCTCCTGACAACACTGAAGAAATTGAAAAAGATTTAGTAAATGCAATACATAGAGCAGCAAATCACGCCATCCCCAAGAGGAAAACAATTACCCAACAACACAAGGACCATTGGGATTACTGTGATAGGATCAAAGAGCTACATAACAGACTAAATCGTGCACGAAAGAATTTCAGAAGAGATAGAACCGAAGCTAATCTAGGACTTCTTAGAGCTGTCCGAGATCATGTGCACGAAGAAACAGCAAAAATCAGAGAAGAAAAATGGCTCGAGTGGTGTGCCAAGCTAAATCACAATACGTCCTTGGGCGACATCTGGAGGCAGATCAACAAGGCCAAAGGAAAATTGCCTCCTGCTCCGCCGCACCATGTTCATCCAGAGCAAGAAACAGAAAGGCTAGCAAATCTATTTGCTTCAAGAGCCAGTTCCACTCAACTTCCTCAAGCAACTCTGACTCACCAACAAAGACTTCAAGCAGCAAGATGGAAAAAATAGATGATGCTTTAGCCTTACCTGACGAACTAGACCAACCTTTCAATGTGAAAGAACTCAGAAGTGCTACAAAGAAAACTGAAAATACATCTCCAGGCGAGGACAAAATCACTTACAACATGATTTTGTTAGCCAAGCTAGTCAAGCTAGGAGAAAAGGGTGAAGAAGCCTTCTTGAATCTCATCAACAGAGTATGGGTGACAAGAACCCGACCACTCTCTTGGAACAGTGCAATTATAGTTCCCATTCCAAAACCTAAAGACCCAGGAAATCCAAGACCCATCTCATTAATAAGCTGTATGGCCAAAACTGCAGAAAGAATGGCCCTTAATCGAATTGAATGGAAAGCCAATCCACTACACCAAAACATGTTTGCTTACAGAAAAGGTGTTGGAACCACAGAATGCCTTACCTCCCTCCTGGATAAAATCAATGACAAACCTGGAATCATTATTTTTCTAGACCTTGAAAAAGCCTTCGAGTTAGTCAGTGCTCCAGCTACACTGTGCTGCCTTGTGGATAAGGAAATCAAAGGACACGCTCTTGCTTTTGCCAAAGGAAGCCTGCTTAACCGAGAAGCTAAAGTCAAATTCCAAGGAAAAACATCGACCTCAAAGAGGCTGGAAAATGGAACTCCGCAGGGAGGAATACTAAGCCCCTTCCTCTTCAACTGTCTCATGGAACAATTCATGAAGCTCAAGTTACCAAAAGCCAAACTTCTTAACTATGCAGACGACTTTGTGGTCATCGTCAATGGCAAAGGTGCAAGGAACCATGCACAAAAATGCCTAGATATTATCAGCAGGGAAGTGGAACGCAGCAGTGAAAATAAACAGCAATAAAACAAAAGCAATGGCCGTTAAAATGAGAACTCAAGACATTAGACTCGGAATACAAGGACAAGAAATTGAGTGGGTTACCTCTTTTCAATATCTAGGAGTCATAATAGACAACCAGTTGAAATTCACTCAAGAAATTGAATATCTTCGGCAACGCTGTAAAGCCAGAAACTCAGTTTTGCGCTCTCTGACCACTCTTAGAGAGGGTGCATCTCTACCAGTACTCAAAATGTACAAAAATGACGCGTAGAGAGAACCTTAGAATGGAAACAAATTTACCAGCATTTGGAAACAGGATGAAACAAAGGATAGCCGCCATAATAGGAAAACTTACTGGAACAACCGCCAGGCTGTCAATCAAAGACAGCATACAGAAATCCTTTCAGAAAAACCTACAGTATAGAACAAGCTCATGGATGGATAATGTGGTCAAGATTTTAGAGAAAATGGACCTGAAATGGACCATTAAAAACAAAAGGGAAGATAGACCATATCAACACTTTCGTCAGCCTCCTCCATGGGAAGAATCGAATCTAAAGATAATCATTGAACGATTACCAGTTAAAAAATCAGCATGTGACCCGCAGAAGCTCAAGGAAGTAATAGAACAATAAATGGAAACTATCTCTAGACCCACAACGACTCACATCTTCACAGACGGATCAGTTGATCAAGAGAAAGGCTTTGCTGGGGCAGCAGTTTTCACTACCAACCATGAAGCTTACTGGAGCATGAATAGTGGGAGCTCAACATTGCAAACATAATTATATGCCCTGAAGGAGGCAATAAACTATACAATTGAGAATAATTTACATGATGTCATCAATCATACCAACTCTAAATCTTCGCTCCAGGCATTGTTATCCAGTCAGCACAGAGATAATATACAACTCCTCACAGAAATTCAACATATAGGAAAAGAAGCTCATAATCGATGGCTGTCAATCACCCTAAATTGGATATCAAGTCACATTGGCATAGATGGTAATGAACAGGCAGACTCACTAGCAAAAACTGCCACTGCTCTACCTGTTGTACAGGTTCAAATACCTCCAAGTTTCTCACAGATAAAGGAGCAAATCAAGAAGAAAATATTCTCAACTATCAAAAGTCCCCACAGAGCCAAAGTAGCGGAAGGAAGATCCACTGCGATATGGTACAAACAAGCCACTGGTTACTCCTCTTTCAAGCCTGGCAAAAAGATATCTAGAGACATTGCAGTAGCCATACACAGACTCAGGCTTGGTTACAAGTGCTGTTGGGAGGTAATGGACCCAATAGTTAGAGAGTGTCACATCTGTGGAACTGAAGCAGAGGCGCCACTATTGCACTACTTACTGGAATGTGAAGCTACTGAACCCCTGCGCATCAAACTCAACATTAATCCAACGACAGCAGCTGCATTAGATGCACATTCCACCGCGACTACAATGATTAGAAAAGCTGTTGAGGAATGGGACTCATTAGTGAGCATTCTGCATCTACATCCGCCACCAAGATAATGTTAATAAAACAAGATTAAAACCAGTGCACTAAAACAGAAGCGATAAATAAGCAGGGAAAAAGGAGAAGTCCTCTCCTCCACTTTAAACTTAGACCCAAATATCACAGGAAAAAGGTTATCATGTATAACCAAACTCAATTACGGGCTCACCATAGCCCGTGCTGCATGGACACTCCGTCCTGAATAGCTAAATCTTTAACAACAACAACAACAACAGTCAGCTAACATGTCACCTACTATCTGGCGACTCCAATAAATACGAGAACAGATTCGCCTTGGATCTCCATTTGGTCACCACTTGGTCCGGGAGACATCTCCCGTCACGCAGGGTGCAGTTGCGCCTCCACAGATCTCCAGTATCATCTTTTGATACTGGTAATGGCTCGAAAGGGCCACCACTTACGGGCTATTCATGCCCGTGCCACCTCTTGGGTGGCTTAATCTTCATCAATCATCAATCTACTCATCCACGGGAGACATTTCCCGTCACGCAGGGTGCAGTCGCACCTCCACAGATCTCCAGTATCATCTATTGATACTGGAAGTGGCTCAGAAGGGCCACCACTTATGGTCTATTCATGCCCGTGCCACCTTTTGGATGGCTTAATCGTCATCTTGGACACATTCATGGGAGACATCTCCCGTCACGCAGAGTGCACTTGCACCTCCACAGATCTCCAGTATCAGCTCTTGATACTGGTGATGGCTCAAAAGGGCCACCACTTACGGGCTATTCATGCCCGTGCCACCTTTTGGGTGGCTTAATCTTCTCTCTCTCTCTCGAATAATAACCACCATTTGGTCACCACTTGGTCCGGGAGACATCTCCCGTCACGCAGGGTGCAGTTGCGCCTCCACAGATCTCCAGTATCATCTTTTGATACTGGTAATGGCTCGAAAGGGCCACCACTTACGGGCTATTCATGCCCGTGCCACCTCTTGGGTGGCTTAATCTTCATCAATCAATCAATCGCCTTGGATCACTCAGCTTTGAACACGCAATAAGAGAACATTTATCGTCTCATTATATATATCTTTATATATATATCATTTATCATTTATTATCTCCTAGCCTTTACTCTTGGAAGGGTTTCGTCAAACAGAATCTGTCAACACTTCATTCTTTCTTAATATGAATGATAAACTCCATGAGCGTAAAGAGTGTGGGAAAACATTTAGTCGTCTTGGAAGTATGAAGAACCACAAAATGGTTGTGCATGCTGGTCTTAAACCTCACGTGTGTCCCCAATGTGGTGAAAGTTTTGGCCAACCCGGAACTCTGAAAAGGCACAGGATGTCACATTTGGGTGGTAAATCACATGGGTGTTTTGAGTGCGGAAAAACGTTCAGCCGGAAAGAAAATTTAAAGAAACACAAGATGATGCATACGGGTGAAAACCCCTTCAACTGTGATGTGTGTGGGAAAAGTTTTAGTAGCCGTAGAAATATAATTAGGCACAAGTTAGTACACTCTGGTGAGAAACTCCAAGAGTGTCCAGAGTGTGGGAAAAGATTCTCTCGATATGACAATTTGAAGAGCCACAGAATGGTGCATACTGGAAATAAACCCCACGAGCGTCCAGACTGTGGGGAAAAATTCAGTGCGCTTGGAACAATGAAAGAACACAGGATGGTGCACACGGGTGAAAAGCTTCTTAAGTGTGATGTGTGTGGGAAAAGTTTCAGCAGTCGTAGCAGTCTAATTAATCACATGTTACTGCATACTGGAGAAAATCAGTTCAAGTGTGATGAGTGTGGGAAAAGTTTCAGACATCGTAGCAACATAGTTAGGCACATGCTAGTGCATTTTGGTGAGAAACCTTACGAGTGTCCAAAGTGTTGCAAAAGATTCTTTCGAAATGAACATTTAAAGAACCACAGAATGGTGCATACTGGAGAAAAACCTCACGAATGTCCAGAGTGTGGGAAAAGATTCATTCAACTTAGAGCTATGAAAACACACAGGATTATGCATACAAGTTTGGTCAATTTATGATAAGGTTTATCATAACTTCAAGTGAAATAGATTACATTTTAGTGCAAAATATGTTTACAATTACTAACATATTACTAGCTCATAATATGTATTTTATTGGTGGAAGTAATATAATTAAAAAATCCCCATATCAAAGCTTCTTTTTCTTCCTACTTTTGATTATATTGTTTCTATTAAAACATGTTAAATTTAAGACCTATTTCTTGATTTAGTTTAAATTGAAGATTAAAAATGGATTTTATGATGACTTACTTATTAACTACCAAATAAAAATACGGTTACTAAAGTAAAAAAAGAAACTAATAAGGTCATAAGAATCTGTCAACACTTTATTCTTTCTTAATATAAAGAGATAAACTCCTTAAGTGTTAAGAGTGTGGGAAAACATTTAGTCTTATTTAAACATTTAAACATTTTGTGGGAAACCACAAAATGGTGCACGCTGGTCTTAAACCTAATGTCTGCATAGGTCATAAGAATCTTCAAGTGAGGTATTTAGATAGAACTTTTTATGCCAGAGATAGGGGGAAGAGGTTAAGTGTTTGCCATCCGGGAGGTGGAATTAATGATATTTTTAACAACATGAATGATATTACGGCTGGAAATGGGAACAAACCTCTTATTTGTTTCAGTACCGGTGAAAATGATGTAGGACGAGTTAGGGGTGGTACACTGATTCAGAGGCTTAAGCCACTGAAATAGTTAGGAGCAAGGGAGGAATCCCGATCATATGTGGCATTCTTCCAAGAAAGGGTGTTGGAAATAAATGGTTGTCGAGGGCACTTGGTGTCAATTGCCGACTGGACAAATATTGTAAATCAAATGCAATATCATTCATTGATAACTGGAAACACTTCTATGTAAGGAATGACATGCATGCTCACAGAAAGATATAGTAGACGACGAGGGGATATAGCCATATATGTTAGGTAAATTATGAAATGTAGTCTCAAAGAGGGAATCAAAACAATGCCACACACAGAAAATATTTGGCTAGAATTAAACAAAAAGCTAGACATGAACAAATCCACAATGGCTGTGATGAGGGTTCGAACTTACGTCCAGGATGATCCCTGGACACAAAGAAGACATCTTATAATAGGAGTTATATACAGGCCACCAACCTGAGAATGGAAGCAAAACATCTGTGATGAAATATCTAGGTCAAACAGTTTGTGTCATGGGTGACTTTTATTTTAGTGGAATAAACTGGTTTAACAGAACTGGGAATAATGAAGCAGAAGATTTTCTAGAATTAATTGATGATTGCTTTCTTAAGGAACCAACGTGGGAAAATATTATTTTAGACTTACTGTTAATTAACATGGAAATACAAATTTGTAGGGAGCAGTGATCACAAAGAAATCAAATTTTGCATAGAATGGAATATATTTGCAGGAGAAAATTCTGTTAGTGCCAGATATTTGATAAGCTGATATAAAAGCCTTAGAAATTTTTGGTTGAAATAGATTGGAAAGTCCTGGGTATGGGGAATGGGCCGGTCGTGGAGAAAGACATGAACCCAACGAAGGGTGATGTAAAAAGAGATTTTGATGTGGATTCAAAATATAACTTAAAAATATTCTAAGCAAATCACAGGAACGTAGATTACCATACAAGTTGAATATACCGAATAGTAATGACCTGAAATAGATATCAAAGGAGCTGGAGAACCTTATAGATAGAAAGAGAGCTTGGTAAAAAAGGATTAGGAATGGGGAGGTCACTTTAGAACAAGAATTCGTCCAACTGGTTAGAAATGTTAAAAAAGAGATAAGGAAGGCAAAAAGAAACTATGAAGTTCGCATAGTGATAGTTAAGATAAATCCTAATGGTTTTTTCCAGTTATATCGAAAAAATTAGGGAAACGATAGGTTAAATAAGAACTGAGACAGGTCAGATAACTGATAATGACGAGGAGATGAGTAGTATTTTTAATAAATATTTTATCTGTGTATTTACTAAAAATTAACATTGGTAAATGTTGACCAGACCACACTAGAAGGTGAAGGGTCGACCACGTTTCGGTCCGTCCTGGACCATTCTCAATCGACTTGAGAATGGTCCAGGACAGACCGAAACGTCGTCGTCCCTTCACCTTTTAGTGTGCTCTGGTCAACTTACTTTAGCCACGTTATTGTGACTCATCGCCTGCATTGGTAAATGTGGAACTAATTACCACGGGACGTGGTTGAGATTGGATCCCTTCATTGTTTCAAGCGTGGGGTGGACATTCATATGAGTGGGATTGGGTCGTCATAAATAGGAACTGCCTCATGTGCCAATAGGCCTTCAGCAGTTACCTATATTCTTATGTTCTGACTAGCTGTACCTGACCAAGCGTTGCTGTGGCTCAATCTGGTTAAAAGAAAAGAGAAAGCGGACGTTTCTAATATGTTTAACTGCACAATGCTTGAGGGTATACAATATTTGTCTTTGTTCTGTTCGTCTGCGGAGATATAGAGATTGTCTAGCTCGCCGATTCTAGATTTCCCGACCCTCCGACCTCCCCACCATTCCCTTCTCCCTCATCCCCTTGTCCACGCCACCATCCCCCACTTCCCCGTACCCTCGTCCTCCCAACTATTCCCATCATCCCACTCCTGCCCCCTTGTTCTCCTTACCATTCTCCACTCCCCTCGTTCCCCCACTCCCCCATCCTCTCGTCCTTCCTACCATCACCCATCCCTGTCCCCTCGTCCTCCCCACCATTCCCCACTCCCACGTCCGATGCGTTCCCATCATGTGATCTTATGTTTTCACCACTGAAAAATAAGAACAGTTAAAAAAATGAAAAAATAAACAAATAAACTATAATCACGAAATGAACGGTATGGTAAACAACACAGCTATATTCTAACATGAAAATAAAAAAAAAATCCAACATGAAACAAAGATTTCATCAGAAAAAATGAAAATAAACCAAATTTATGAAAACTCAATTTATCAATGCAATCGGTAACACTAAAATGGAATCGTAATTTATATAGTAAAGCATGTGTTGCTTTTACGTACAACAGAGGGTACTGTTAAAACAATCTATATGGTAGCTATATAAAAACACGCTCATATTCGAATAGAACGTTGTGTCAAAGTTTCAATGCAATCGGTAAAAAGGTTTCGAAGATTTCCGTCACATGAAAAACACAGTTTTTCAGAAAAGCTTTAAAAAAAATGTTTTTACCGGTCAAAGACGTGATATCTATATTGTATGTATATAAAAACACGCTCGCATTCGAATGGAACGTTGTGTCAAAATTTCAAAGCGGTGAAGAAGTTTCGGAGATTAGCGGTTTTGAACAATCGAAAATTTACATTTTTGTTTATATGAAAGATTATGCCTTCAGCTAAACAAGTCTATGTGGGTGGAGAAGAGGATAGGTTGACTAGTTTAGCAGTTACTGGGGAGGATGTTATTAAAACAAATAATGAAACTCAAGCCAAACAAATCGCCAAGGCCAGGTGTTTGCCAGGGTGCTTAAAGAATACAAAGAGGGTCTTTGCAAGCCATTGTCTACCATATTTAACTAATCATTAGTGTCAGGCAGAGTACCAGAGTCGAGGAAGGTTGCTAATGTAGTACCCGTTTCTAAGATAGGAGATAGATCACTTGCATCAAACAGTCGCCCAATTAACCTAACGAATATTGTGGGGAAATTACTTGAATCGATAATAGCAAATACCATTCGTCATCATCTTGAAAAACATAAATTATTAAATGATTCACAACATGGGATTTCAAATGTTTAACGAATTTGCTATCATTTTATTCCAGCATAGTTGAGGCAGTTGATAGTGGTAAGGTTTGTGATGTTGTGTACCTTGACTTTAGCAAAGCTTTTGATACAGTGCCACATGAAAGACTGATTAAAAAGATAGAGCTTCATGGTATTGTGGCTGCTATATTTATTTATTTATATACAAGAAGTTACATTGAGGGTTAACAGAATATAAATTAGGTTAAATTAACATTCTTGTAAAGCCACTAGCGCGCATAACGTTTCGGGCAAGTCCTTAAACTAACAGTAAATTTTTAGATAAATTAACAGTAAAATTGATAACAAATATTTACAGATACTTAACAGCTTTCCTTTACAGTACAGATAATTTAAGTAGAATAATTACAGTAAAACTGACAAAAAATATTTACAGGTAAATTGAAGAAATTTTGACACAAAAGCAGATTACAATAATACACAATAATAACAATACACACAATAAAGAAACAAGGATTACTAGGTATGTGAGGATAACACTTCAGGGTTATACTTTGGTTCACTGAAGCAAAATATGAGGATCATTTCGAGGAAAAGTTTCAAGGAATAATGCAGTAGAATATGCACGCAATACAACAACCATGATATCAGATGATATCTAAGATTACAATGGTAAAGTAATATGGCTTAGGTACAAATATTGGGGGATAGAGTAGCACTAGATACAGTGTGAAGATAAAGCGCATGGTAGAAAACTATGAAGATGAAATGAGGTACTTTATTATTTTATTTTTGAATAAGGCAAAAGTTGGACAGCTTTTCAAATTATTAGGGGAGTGATTTCCATAGACTAGGTCTCTTTATTTGCATAGAGTGTTTACATAGATTAAGTTTGATTCTGGTGATATCAAAGAGATATTTATGTCTGGTGTGGTGGGCAAGTGTTCCATAACATCTGTCCAGGAAGAGTTTCAGAACAGGGTTTGCACTTAAAAAAAAAAGTTTTTTTTATAAACGTAATTTACACAAGAAAATGAATGGAGAGAATTTATGTTTAGCATGTTTAGGGATTTGAACAGGGAAGCTGTGTGTTGTCTGAAAGCAGAGTTAGTTATTGTCCTGATAGCAGATTTTTGCTGGATGATGATGGGCTTGAGGTAGTTAGCAGAGGTTGAATCCCAAGCACAGATCCCATAAGTAAGTTAGGGATAGATAAGTGCTTAAGAGAGTAAGAGGAGAGCAGAGTAGGGAACATAATATCTGATCTTAGAGAGTATACCATCTGTTTTAGAAACATTTTTAGTTATGTGTTGCATATGGGTGCTGAAGTTGAGTCTCTTCTCTAAGTACAGGCCAAGGAACTTTCCACAATTTTTATTGCTAATGTTTACATTATCTATCCGAAGCTGAATTGGATTTGTTGATTTGTTTCCATATAAGATACAGTAGGTCTTTTCTGTTCATTGCTTACAACATTATTTAACATGAGTGGGCTGTGGGTCAGAGTGGGTGAGAGTAGTATCATCAGCAAACAACATAGGTTTAAGCATGTTAGGGACATTAGGGAGATCATTGATGTATATAAGAAACAGGAGAGGTCCTAGGATGCTGCCCTCTGGCATCCCTACGGTTAGTGGTAAAGTAAATAAATAAATAAATGTTTATTTAGGTAAGGTACATACATACATACAAGAAAGTTTTAGAAAGATTGGTTGACTTATAGGTAGAGCTAGTACATACAATGCCTAAAGCCACTATTACGCAAAGCGTTTCGGGCATGAAAAGCTTAAATGACAAGCTTAATACTAATTGAGCATAAAGAGTAGAATGAAAACAAGAAATGAAAACATAGCTGAAAAAGCAGCACAAATACAATTATGTCGACAAACAGCGCTCTTTAAAAAAAACAGACATTGGTTGACAATAGAAGGGTAAGGTAGGTTACAGGGAATTTATTAGGTATAGCTTCGTTTTTATCTTAAACTGGTTGAGAGAGGTACAGTCTTTAACATGGTTGGGAAGGTCATTCCACATTCTGGGCCCCTTGATTTGTAGAGCATTTCTAGTTTGATTAAGTCGTACTCTAGGTACTCTATATAAGAAACAGGAGGGGTCCTAGGATGCTGCCCTCTGGCACCCCTACGGTTAGTGGTAAAGTAGGAGAGGTTATATCATTGATGGCCACATTATTTCATTGATCAACTGCTTCAACTATGCTAGAATAAAAAGATAACAAATATGTTAAACATGAACGGCGATTTACAAAACCATGCTGCGACTCTATTATTAATTTATGTTTTTCAAGATGAAGACGAATTTTATTTGCTATTATAGATTCGAGTAACTTTCCCACAATAGACGTTAGGCTAATTGGTCTATAGTTGGACGCAAGTGATCTATCTCCTTTCTTAAAAACTGGTATCACATTAGCAACTTTCCAAAACTCTGGCACTCTTCCTGACTCTATTGATTTATTAAATATGGTTGACAGTGGGTCACAAAGCTCCTCTTTGCATTCTTTAAGCACCCTGGCAAACACTTCATCCGGCCCTGGGGATTTGTTTGGTTTGAATTTTACAATTTTTTTAGAACATCCTCCCTGGTAACTGCTAAACTCGTCAACCTGTCCTCGTCCCCACCCACATAGACTTGTTCGGCTGAAGGCATATTGTTAAGTTCCTCTTTAGTAAATACAGATACAAAATATTTATTAAAAAAACTACTCATCTCTTCATCACTATCTGTTATTTGACCTGTCTCAGTTTTTAATGGACCTATCCTTTCCCTAGTCTTAGTACGATATAACTGAAAAAACCCTTTAGGATTTGTCTTTGCTTGCCCTGCTATGCGAACTTCATAGTTTCTTTTTGCTTTCCTTATCTCTTTTTTAACATTTCTAACCAGTTGTACGGATTGCTGTTCTAACCTGACTTCCCCATTCTTAATCCTTTTGTACCAAGCTCTCTTTTTACCTATAAGGTTCTTCAAATTCTTTGTTATCCACTTTGGGTCTTTAGTATTCGATCTATTCAATTTGTATGGTATACTACGTTCCTGTGCTTTGTTTAGAATATTCTTAAATTAGTTATATATTGAATCCACATGCAAAATCCCCATTTACGTCACCTATTGCTGGGTTCATGTCTCGCTCCAAGACCGGCCCGGGGGCCTCGTAGCCTGGTGGATAGCGCGCAGGACTCGTAATT